>NC_057866.1:65772753-66072753 GCF_019393635.1 Dromiciops gliroides | reverse complement strand
TCAATGGTCTTCTGCTTTCTCTGCCTACTCATCCTGGCTTACTATTTCTTGGCTTTTTACTCCTTCTTAAAGTGTAGTGCTACTTCCAGGACACAGCATTCATGCTACAGTGTGGCCCAGGAGGTGATTGGGCTTCTTCTCAGCCTACCTGGCTTGTGAGTAATCACAGCTGCTTTCTCTTTGACCCAGAAACAGAAGTTTGATTGAACTCTGATTCTCTATGGTCTATGATTCTATGGTTGGCATGCTTTTGCCGCTCCCCCATTAGGCCACCACCACTCGATTCAGCCCACTGGTTCAGACTCAGGGCGCTTTGCCCCAACTCCAGTAGATACTGCCTCCAGTTTACCCAGCCTACCGCCAAACCCCCTCACCAGTCTGTGATCGGAGCCTCAGAAGCTGCTGGTACTGAAGACTCTGACATGTGCTGGAAGCAGTGTCCCTGGCTGGGTCCAGACTGCGTGCTGAGCTGTTCAGCCTGATCAGTAGGTGATCAGAGTTGGCCTCTTTTGTGGAGAAATAGTCTCTCTCTGTTCTTATGTGCATTAGGCTGTTCTGGGTTTTGATTTTTTACCGCATTATTTGAGCATGAATGGACAGGTTTATCTGGAGCTTCTGGGAGTCACAGCCTCTCCTCTGCCATCTTGGCTCTGGCCCCCTATTTTACCTTTTATTAACAGAATGAATGTGAACTTTAAGCTAAATATTTGAGTCCAAACCATGTGCACTTGAGTTTTGTTGCTTTTTAGTAATAATTTAATTTTGTATACAATTTCCTTGGCTCTACTTCTTCATTTTATATCACTTCTTCTGAAGCTTCCTATTTCCTTAAATTCTTCAGATTTGGCACAGATTATGGTGGATCATAGAATGAGTAATTAGAAAGGACTTTAAAGATTATCTAGTCCTCTCCATCTTCTATCTTCCAGATATTGAAACTGGGGTCAAGGGAGTATATATGACTAAATTATTCAAGGAAGTATATAGCAGATGTAAGATCTAAATGCAGGTCACCTGAATCCCAATCCAGTATTCCTTCCCTTCCTCATGGTATGAAGACTATTTATTTGTCTAACTAGTTATTTGCCAGATGTCATTTCATTCATGTATGTAACTCCCAGTGAGGAAAATCCCTCTACCATTGCAGGTTAGCAACAACACTTCAACTTAATGTGTAAATGATGTACCTTGAAACCATTTCTGCTTTGTTCTGAGGCCAATTTTCCATATATCATGCCACAACATTTTTTGTGGAGTTATTATTATAGATCAACTTTATAGATATAAAGCTGATTAGTTTTATGCTATAATTAACTTAAAAACATGCTAAGGGTCAGCCTAGTTGATAATATACCAGCTCATGTAACATTTGATAAAGAACAACTGTTCAAATACACAGAAAAAGTGAACATCATGGATTTGTTTAAAATAAAGTTAATTTTTAAAAAAATTTATAGATTTGAATAGAAATTGAAAACATTGGGTTAAGATATTTTAGGTAGTTTAAGATTCTCTTTTTTGGGGAGGTAGCTAAGTAGCTCTGTGCATAAAGCACCAGGCTAGATTCAGAAGGACAAGTTCAAATCTGTTCTCAGACACGACAATTACTAGCTGTGTGACCCTAGGCATGTCACCTAACCCTCATTGCCCTGTTACAACAACAACAACAACAACAAAGATTATCTTTTTAAACTGAAAGTTATTTGTCTTATTTTCCAATCATTATAGGATTCAAATGACCATTTTAATATTTTTCATATTTTATTGTTTAATTCCATAAATTGAAAAAGTTAATTTTTATAGAAAGGGAAAAGTAGTGATAAAAAACTAATAATTTTAGGTTTTTGATAGATTTGCCCTTATAATGCATGATTTATTTAAGAAATGAAAGTAATATAGTCTTTCCCCCTAAAAAATATTAATTTAAAGCCAAAAATCAAACTTCTTTTCTTCACATGGGCAGGGATTAATTGTCATTTTCCAGATTAGTTGGCTTAATTTGAATTTTCCTTATTTTTCTACAGCATCTTAATCATATAAACATTTTGTCTAAGTATTATCAAAACCATCAGACATCTCTTCCTTTAGTAATGGAATGCTTCTTATTTTGGTTTGGGTGAAAATGTGCTCTATTGATTTGGTAGAGAGAACTACCTTTTTTTTTCTCCCAGAAAATGCTATTTCTATAAAAAGAACAGTTATCATCCTCTCTATTTTTCTTTCTTCGGCAATATCTAAATTCCCTAGCATTATATTTAAAATGCATTCTTTCTGAGTGCTGGGTGATTAGGAAGCAAGAAAGAGCACTTTAAAAACAACACCTTTACTATCGATAGAACTTTCTCCTCTTGTCTGTTGTTCTTAAAGTATTGACTAATGTTTGAATGTGGGCATTTTTTTCAATGTAGGAATATCAAGCAAGAATCAAGGCAGCATAGTGTACTTTACCTCTATGGGATGCCAATCTAACATCTGATAGATGGTCATGTATAGTTTCAGCGGCTTTTTATCTCCATAATTGGATCTAAGAAATCAGTATGTGAGAAAATACTATGTGCAGCAAAGCTCTCTTAAGTATAGCTCCTTTAGCCATTGACTTTACAATAATATCTATGTAATCTAATGTCTCAAAACACTTGCTTAATATGTAGCCTGACTTCCCTGCACAGGGATTCTTTCTCTCTCCTTTCAGATAGAAGAATTGAGCTTTTCAAGTTTGTAAGAGTGGCCATTAGAGACTTATTGCTACCTGCACTACAATGTAAGGAAGGACGGAAACAGTGCCAACCACTGTGATAAACACTCTACAAATATTGTTTTATTTCATCCTTATAACAATTGTGAAAGGTGGGTGTTATTATTATTCCCTTTTTACAGTTGAAGAAACCATGACAGAGAGGTTAAGTGATTTGCTTAGGTTCAACATGTCTAAGGATGAATTTGAACTCAAGTTTTCCTGACTCCAGGCCTAATTCTCCCCAACTCTACCACCTAGCTATCTTTAGGACACAATTTTCTAGATGTCACACCATTCTTATTGACATTCAAAATTACCTTACTCACTTTTGCCCTATCCTCTATCTCTCTTTTTGCCCTCCCCTCACCCCTATCCTTAAGATATCTTTTTAGACATTAGTTTTCAATTAAATTAGAATCATGTTGAAAATCTGATTGTATTCCCTCCCTTTTCAAATTACCTTCTAATATATTTTTTTTTATGTACAGCAATTAGAATATAAGATCTTTGAATGTAGAGAAAGTTTTATCCTGTCCTGTAAGTGTCCTAGCATAGTACCATGCACATAGTAAAAACTTATTGAATTGAATGGAATATGACTTAGGTTGACCATAGAGATAATCTAGTTTGTTTGTTTTTTTATCTGATAATGGCATGTTATTAAATTGTCTAAGGTCAAAAGAAGAGTAGGATTTATTTTTAAAATACGGTAAATCAAAGAAAGTCTAATCAGCTTGAGCTGAAGATGGTACTATCAAGGTATAATAAATACTTTTCAAATGACACTATCAACTTCAAATTTTCTTTGTGCTATGATTTCTGTCTTTATTAGTATAATCTATTCAGAGTACTTAGTTCACTTTGAATGAATGAATATTAAAAAAAAACATTTATTAAGTGCTTACTATGTACCAAATACTATGCCTAACACTGGTGGTAAAAATAGAAAAAATGTTAGTTCGTTCTCTGAAGGTGTTTGTATTTTAATTGGGAATGTTAAGAAAGGTCAGTTGTAGGACAAATGGAAAGGCCTAGAAATTTTAAGTGCACAGGGTGGATGACAAGGCCCAAGGAAGATTTCTTAGGCTATATTTGTAGGTCAGTTCACAGTGATGGAAATATGTATGGTGTAGCAGTAAGGCAGATAATAAGATCTGGTGGCTTTCTATTTCACTGAAAGGAATAGAGTTGATTAATCCCATCATATCCAAGCTTTGTGAGCAATGGAAAAGTATGGTTTGGCTATGACTAGCTCCTGTTGTGGAGCAAATGAAGGAGAAATTCCAAAGTGTGAGTGCCCTCTGTATTCGTTTTTCCAAATACTGGTTTGGGTTCTGTGTTCTATCTGGGAATGGGGCAAGGTGGGAAACAAGGGGGGGTGCAAGAAAAGTGACCCTTTGGTGGTGGGTTTGTAACAGAGAATGCTAGAGAAAGTTCATAGAAAGGCTTCCATACTTCACTTCATATAAGATAATATCTGTAAAAGTGCTTAGCATATGACCTGGTATATAATAGGTACTATATAAATGCTTATTCCTTTCCCCTTTTATTTCCCCTTTACCGTCACAGATAGGAGAAATATACCTTGTATAGATGATAGAATACAGGAAGATGGACTGCATTGGTTGTCTATTCTCAGAGAAGACCAAAATGACATCACTATATTAAAGTTACAGTGTGTCCGACTATGGTTGGTGAGACCAGTATGAACTCGGAATGCTCTACGACAGGTTGAGCACAAATAATCCACATGAGCATTTGGGTTACATTCTCTAAATTTGTGCATCTTGCATTTCCTTAGAACTACTTCAATTCTGCTTTGTTCATAGAGCACATCACCTTCTCTGATGAGGGCATGCCATGCTGGGTGGCCTTGTGATGGTGTCTCTCCCAGTCACCAATGGAATGAAACAAGGTTATGTGCTTGCTCCAATGCCTTTTTACCATGATATTTTCAGTCATGCTGTTATGCTTTAGTGTTTGTAGGTTGTCCCCCCCCATCCCCACTCTATTTAGAAGATACTTTATTTCTGTGTTTTTCTTTTCCAATCATATTGACCAAATGCTATTCTAAATGAAAGGAAAAGATTTATGAATAATCGTCTAATGGAAATTGAGGATGTATTTCTCCTCCCTTAAGAAATCTTGCTTGCATTCTATTGCTAGAATTGAAGAAAATAATGAAAACTAGCAATTAAGGAGTAGCAGTGGTAGTGGTTGGGGTTGTGGTAGTGAATTGGATAGAAGGAATACCCTATGGCAAAGAACCTTTGTTTTCTAGACCTAATTATGGAACAAAAACATGGACAAGAGTTACATAGTACAAGCAAACATTAGTAGACTGCAATCTGTGTCATTAGATACAATAACAGTGTTGTGCTTCTAATCTTAGAGTTTTCTTAAGACAATTTATAAATTCAATGCAGCCTATTAAACATCATTTCAATAAATTTATAAAATTATAATTTCAAGGAAACATATTTTCCCTATTTGTCCCTGAAAAGTTTGATGTTACTTAAGGTTTTAGATGACTTATTTATCTCTATTTTTTTAAAAAGTGAAAATGCAGAAGGAATTCTGAATTTTGATTTGGTGAATATGGGTTTTAATCCTGGATCTCATACTCCAATTTCCTCATCTTTGAACTTAGGGAGTAGGACTATGTTGTCTCTGGGAACTTTCTAACTCCAAAGGTATAATCCTATGATGATATCAGACATTCATTTGAAAATTTAAGTATGCAAGATGTAGAGAGTGTGAAAGTTCTGTCAGTAAATGAAATTATATTCTAAATGCTAAAGAGTATCATGTGATATGATTTTGATGTTTATATTTGCTTATTTATCAACACTTCCAAAATGCTGGACTCCTGATATGAACAAGTCCATGGAAATAAAATTGTTTTTCAGTGACAGGAGGAAATATATGAATGAAACAATATTACATCAAGAAAATTCATATATGGCTATGGACTTATCAGTCATTTCTTCTGAAAGGAGAGTAAAGATTAATGCATGTGGGAGGACATGGTGACAAATTATTTTTTTTTTACTTCCACTGAGCAAATTTTTGTCCCTTTACAAATGTGCTAAAGAAAATGTCATCTAAAGAGATGGATATTATGAAGATTAAAGTCACTAGTCAAAGGGCAAAATGTATAGTACTGAGTGGTTTGAGATTTCTGATTCTTAGAAATATATAATCATATAAGGAGCATATTGGCATTATTCATTAAGGAGAACAGTCTTTAAAATTTCATGATGAAAGAACTAGCCTTTGGAGAGAGCCGGTATCTGTTTTCATTGGTTTTATCACTTAGGCCTCTGGTTGGCTCAGCTTCTCTAGGGAAAATATCTGTGATTCACTCTATCCAGAATTCATTGCCCGTAGGTCAGTCAACTATTTATTATATGCCCAGGAACTGGGTTAAGTAATGGAGATTTAAAGAAAAGCACATATACAATCTCTTTTCATGGAGTTCACATTCTAATCGTTGAGAAAATGTTCAAAATACATCCATTCACAAGATAGATGTAGTATAAATGGAAGATGATCATAGAAGGATTGGACTCAAAAGGGATTCAGTTAGGTGAGCCTACTTACTGTGGAAGATGGGATTTGAATTGAGTCTTAAAGGAAGCCAGGAAGAAAATGTGAGGAAGAGGAGGAGGAGACTAGTATGGGGGACACCAATGTAAAGGTACTGATTTGGGAGATAGAATGTCGTGTTTGAGGAACAGCAAAGAAGTAAGATTTCTGTGTTGGTAAAAATGTGTGGCTTGGACCCAGGTATAAAATACTAGAAATGTAGGAGGGAGTTGGTGTGTAAAGGGCTTAAAAACCTTAATGGGATTTTATATTTGATCCTTAACGTAAAAGGGAGCCACTGTGGTTTACTGAGTAAAGGAAGAAGGTAATATGACCATCAGTATGCTTATTAAGATCACCTTGGCAGCTGATTAGAGGGGAGACTGTAGTGGGGAGATACTTAAGACAGATATACCAACCAGAAGACCTGAGCTGGTGAGTACCTACCAACTTTATCAACTAGTTCATAAAGCATATATAATAATGACTCCTAAAAGGGAAGAAATATTCCCAGGAAAGGGAGAGGGCATATAGGGATATAATTCTTGAAAATTCCTTAAAATAAATATCTAGTGGTAGAATGTCAGAACAATGCGGGAATAATCTTTAGTCTGGGGACTTTTCTTATTACCTTCTCAACTTGTTCCATCAGAATGAAACTTTTTTTGCCTCCTAGAATTCTCTCCCTCCTTACCTCTGCCTTCTGGCTTTCTTGATTTCCTTCCTAAAATCCCACCTTCTGAAATATGCCTTTGTTTATTTCCCCTTGATGGGTTAGTGCCTCTTCTATTATCTCCAATTTTTCCTGCAATTATCTTGTTTATAGATAGTCATTTTAATGTTGTTTGCACAATCAGGTTGCAAATTCCTTGAGGGAAGAGACTATTTTTGCAATACTTTTTGTATTTCTCACACTAAGTACAAGACTTCACAAATAGAAAGCATTTAATATATGTAGTTGGCTTGACTGTTGATCACTAGAAATCCTATGACATGCCTCAGTGAAGTTTAGATTTAAGATAAGGGAAAAATAATCAGAGGCTGGGTTACGACTCCAAAACCCCGCTTAGATTTGTTGTGCAGGAACATGATGTACTAGGTCTAAGAAGGACCAAATAATATAGGAATAAAAAGAACCTAAGAGATCTTCCAAATTGATCTCATTTTAAAGATGAGGTAACAGGACCAGAAGCATTGACTTTCCCAAAGTCCCGCCCATAGAAAATGTCAGGTTTTGGATTTATATCCATGTCTTCTGACTCCAAATCCAGACCTTTTACCATTAATTCATCATTGTCATTATGTAGCCTAAGACCCAGCAGTCCCTATGCCCAACACTCAAAGTGATCATCCCTGCCAAGAGCTTGGCTTTTCCATATCCAAGACTTGTCTTACACTTAAAGGAAGAACCAGGGACTCAGTAGCTACTTTGTCAGTGTCCCTGAAGAGACATCTTTAATGTATGTACAAATTAATTGATATTGAGAGTACATACCTACTTAGCAATTGAAAAGATCCTCTGCATTCCTGCAAAACATTTTAATCTTTACAATACATGATTTGCTTAGTGCTAACATAGAGGATGTTGGCAAATAGTTTTTTCAATGATGGGGTTAAATGTTCAAACTGAATGGAATTGACCACATACACACACCATCACCACACCAAACATTTCTGAAGTCAAAATTTGATACATATTGGGGGGGGGGAGTAGGGGATATGAATTATAGGAGGTGAGAATGTGATTAAATTAAGAATCTAGAACCAAGGCAAAGAAATAATTCTTACACCACAGCTTCCCCATGTTGAATCTTTTCCTAATCTATTTTTTAAAAATACCTACTGGTTACAAGAGTTACAGAGCTGCCCATGTCAGTGCTTTAAACCCACACCTTCACTTTATATATCAGCTAGGGGCTAACATTTCACAGATGATTTTCTATTTGTGCATAATGAAAATAAAATGCCCCAGAACATTTTTAGAATGCCAGTCTGTCTTTGAGCTTTGTTTTTTCCTACTAGTAATAGTTCTGCATCTCATAATACACAGGGAGAATCCTGGAAAGTCTGATAAAAGACACTAAATAGTACTTATAAATATAGCAAAATTATTATGCATGATAGAATAATTAATAAGAATATCAGTTGAGTACCAATAGCATGCTGGTAATACACAAAAGTCTATTCTAATGAGTACAGCTCACCTTTGTTATCCATAAGGAATAGCTAAAACTCCCTGAACTCATTGATAATCTCCTTAGTACATTTCAAAATAGCTTCCAGCATATCTCTTTGCCTTGTGAGTGGCAGAGGTGATGGCTCAAAGAGCAAGGAACAAGGAGATTATGACTATAATGAGAGAGAGAGAGAGAGAGAGAGAGAGAGAGAGAGAGAGAGAGAGAGAGAGAGAGCGTGAGTGCACACTAGCCAGCCACAGCCACAGAGACAGTCAGAGCCACAGCCAGAGCCAGCCTAGTATAGGCATGATTTCTCTAGGCTTCTTTCAGAATGGAGGCTTCTCATCATGCAAACAACCTTTTCATATAGTATAACTTAGTTTTAAACAGCACTTTTGAAAGATTTTAATTGTACACATTTGTTTTAAGATTGAAAGAAAATTGTGACAAATCCAAGGTCACCATCTAGTAAGTAGCAAAGACAGGATTATGGCTTTCTTGTCCTGAATCCCAGTTCTGAATCTGTCTCCTCCCCAGTATATCATGCCATCTGTCTACTTAGCCTGATGATTCCTACTAACTTCTGAGTTACTCAGGTCCCTGAAGCAATCATCTAAGAGAGATATTTCACTACCTCCTAAAAGAAAAACACACATGGCAGTGGTGTATGGTCTGACCACTCTATTCACATATGCATGCACTCACCCTCTTAAACAGTGATAGAATAGTTCAGCACTGTGAATATTCAGAATTTTAAATGAATTACTACTATAAAAAGAAAGTGATGGATGTAGAGTGAAAATAAAAGTAATATACTGCCATCAATACTTTAATATCATGAAGCATAGTTTCAATTCTTCCTAAAGTCAAAGGAGGTCAATTGTTACTAACTATGGTTTGAAAATGACCATAGCATCACTTTGGGTATTTTTCATATTCAGATTGCCTTTCTGAGTCCAGCATTAAGAACTATGAAAATACTCTAGGGAACTCCAGGTGGTGTACAAAAGTACACATGTTCATTCATACATACATACACGCATAGATACACACATACATACATATCCAGGTTTTTATATACATATGTATGTGTATGTGTATGCATACATACATATACATATATATCAGTTTTAGACTGGACATTGGAGTAATTCTTGTGAATTAAGTCAGAGATTATAGAAATTGCTTGGGAATATTTTGGAATAAAATATAATGTGTAAATTTAAAATTTAGGATGAGTAGAATGCTAGAGGCGCTGAAAGGGCCAGGCTGAGCAGGTCTTGAATAATAATTATGATCATAATAATTTTCTGTTTTTATACCATAACACTACTATTTTTTACTTCCTCAATCACTCAATATTAGTGAGAGCAACAGTAATGTAAATATAAATAAATATATGTATATATAGTATATATGTGTGTGTATGTGTACATATATATACACACACAGACACACCACACAGACACACATAAATGAGGAACACTTGCTTTCACTAATAATTATATGAGCATAATTATATTAATAACAATTACATTAGTAATTATAGATTACTATAATTATATTAGTATAATATAATAATAACATAATATAACATTATATTATAATATAATAGCAATTATATTAGTAATTATAGATTATTAGTAATTATAGATTAGATTATATGTTATTTTATATAATTATATTAGTGGTTTTATATGTAATTACTGATATGATATGATAATTATATAATATATAATATAATAATGTAATATAATTATAATCATATAATTATTAGTGAGAGCAAGCAAGCATTTCTCAAGGTCACAAAGTTAGTTACTAAGTGTCTGTGGCCATATTTAATCTCAAGAAAAAGGAGTATGGGGGCAGAGCCAAGATGGCAGAGAGGAAGCAGCAAGCTGCCTGAGCTCTCCTTCTGTTCCCTCAAAAAGAACATTAAATCAAGCCTCTGGATGGATTCTGAAACTACAGAAACTGCAAAGTGACAGAGAGACACAGTCCTCCAACCAGAGATAATTTAGAAGACTTCAGGAAAAGGCCGGTCTGACTCGGGCAAAAGGGAGCCCCAGCACAGGGCAGCAACCCAGCGCCGAGGGGGTCAGGGCAAGTCAGCAGGAGCTGTGGGCCACAGCCGAACAACTGAGGCCCCTGGAACCTGGTTCAAAAATCTGGTGGCCAAGAGGAACAGTGGAAAAACCTACCTGCACTGGCCCGGGAGGGCGACGAACGAGTCAGGCGGGAAGGGACGCTAGGAGCAGGCGCCTGGCTGGCCGAGTGCACCCAGACAGGATGTGCAGGGTGGGGGATCTCCACACACCATAAAGGCCTCAGAGTAAAAAGCTGGTGAAACAGCACCTATACCCCTGCACAAGAAGCCCAAAACAGGGACACTGGTGCCCCCAGAGCAGACCTCAACTTAAAAAAAAAATAAATAAATAAGCTTCAATAATGAGTAAGAAGCAAAAAAGAGCCCTCTCCATTGAGAGCTTCTGTATCAGTAGGGAAGAAGCCAACACAAACTCAGATGAGGACAATACCCTCAAAGTGTCTACATGTGAACCTTCATGAGGGAAGGTGAATTGGTCTCAGGAACAAAAAGCCTTCCTGGCAGAGCTCAAAAAGGATTTTAAAAATCAATTGAGAGAGGTAGAAGAAAAAATGGGGTGAGAAATGAAAGCAAAACAAGAAAACTATGAAAAAAGAATCAGCAGCTTGGAAAAGGAAGCAAAAAGATTGACTGGCCAAATGGGAAAAAAAGTGCATAATTTCACTGAAGAAAACAATGCCTTAAAAAATTCAGTTGGCCAAATGGAAAAAAAGGTGCATAATTTCACTGAAGAAAACAATGCCTTAAAAAATTCAGTTGGCCAAATGGAAAAAAAGGTGCATAATCTCATTGAAGAAAACAATGCCTTAAAAAATTCACTTGGCCAAATGGAAAAAAAGGTGCATAATCTTACTGAAGAAAACAATACTTTAAAAATTAAAATTGGACAGTTGGAAGATAAGGAATCCATGAGACACCAGGAATCAGTCAAGCAGAATCAAAAGAATGAAAAAATAGAAGAAAATGTGAAATACCTCATTGGAAAGACGACTGATCTGGAAAACAGATCCAGGAGAGACAATTTGAGAATCATTGGACTGCCTGAAAGCCATGACCAGAAAAAGAATCTAGACACCATATTCCAGGAAATTATTGAGGAGAACTGCCCTGATATCATAGAATCAGAGGATAAAATCATCATTGAAAGAATCCACCGATCACCTCCTGAAAGAGACCCCAAAAGGAAAACTCCAAGGAATATTGTAGCCAAATTCCAGAATTATCAGGTGAAGGAGAAAATACTCCAAGCAGCCAGAAAGAAGCAATTTAAATATCATGGAGCCACGGTCAGGATTGTTCAGGACCTGGCAGCTTCAACATTAAAGGACCGCAAGGCTTGGAATATGATATTCCAGAAGGCAAAGGAGCTTGGATTGCAGCCAAGAATCTATTACCCAGCAAATCTGGTCATTCTCTTTCAGGGGAAAAGATGGACATTTAATGACATTGGGGACTTTCAATCTTTCCTGGTGAAAAGACCAGAACTGAATAGAAAATTTGATCTCAACCTACAAGACTCAGGAGGAGTTTAAAAAGGTAAACAGAGGGGGAGAAAAAGAAAAGGTTACCCTATTAGGTTAAACTGTTTATATCCCTACATGGAAAGATAATACTCATAACTCTTAAGAACTGTAAATGTATTTGGGCAGAGAGAAGGACTTTATATAGAGGGTATAAATATAAATTGTCTTTGATGTGATGATACAAAAAAAAAATTTAAGGGGTTAAAAAGGGAGTCTATGGGGAGGATAGGAAAGGGGAGGTGGAAGGGGATGAATTATATCATATGAAGAGGTGAAAAAAAACAACCTATTACAATAGAGGGAAAGAAAGGAGGGGTGAACATTGTTTCAACCCTATTCTCATTAGATTTGATTCAAAGAGGGAATAACATATACGTTCATTGGGACAAAGAAACTTAACTCATTCTTTAGGGAAGCAAAAGGGGAAGGGAAAGGGGGGACTGATAAAAGGGAGGACAAAAGCAAGGGAGAAAAGGGTAAAGAAAAGCGAGGGGGGTGATAAAAAGGGAGGGCAGATTGGGGGTGGCAGTGGTAAGAAGTAAAACATCGGTGAGAAGGAATAGGGTGAAAGAAGGGGGGAAAAGTACAAAGGGGGTAAATAGAATGGAGGGGAATAGACAGTCCGTAATAATAACTGTGAATGTGAATGGGATGAACTCTGCTATAAAACAGAAGTGAATTGCAGAGTGGATTAAAAACCAGAATCCTACAATATGCTGTTTACAAGAAACACATTCGAAGCAGAGTAAAGGTAAAAGGCTGGAGTAGAATATATTATGCTTTAGCTAAAGTAAAAAAAGAAGGGGTAGCAATCCTTATCTCAGACAAAGTGCAGGCAAAATAGATCTCATTAAAAGAGATAAGGAAGGAAATTACATCTTGCTTAAAGGTACTATAGATAATGAAGTAATATCCATATTGAATATGTATGTGTCAAGTGGTATAGCATCCAAGTTCTTAAAGGAGAAGTTAAATGAGTTACAAGAGGAATTAGACAGTAATACTATACTAGTGGGGGATCTGAATCTCCCCCTCTCAGAATTAGATAAATCTAGCCAAAAAATAAATAAGAAAGAAGTGAAAGAGGTGAATAGATTAGTAGAAAAGGTAGACATGATAGATGTCTGGAGAAAATTGAATGGGGATAGAAATGAATATATCTTTTTCTCAGCAGTACATGGCACATTTTCAAAAATTGACCATGTATTAGGTCACAAAAACACCATAGTTAAATGTAGAAAGGCAGAAATAGTAAATGCATCCTTTTCAGATCATGATGCAATAAAAATTACATGTAAGAAAGAGCCAGGGAAAAGTAGAATGAAAATCAATTGGAAACTAAATAATTTCATTCTAAAGAATGAATGGGCCAAACAAGAAATCATAGAAACAATCAATAACTATATCCAAGAACATGACAATAATGAGACAACATACCAAAATCTATGGGATGCAGCCAAAGCAGTGCTTAGGGGAAAATTTATAGCTCTAAATGCTTACATGAATAAAAAAGAGAAAGAGGAGATTAATGAATTGGGCATGCAACATAAAAAGCTAGAAGAAGAACAAATTAGAAATCCCTGATTAGATACTCAAATAGAGATCCTGAAAATAAAAGGAGAAATTAATAAGATTGAAAGCAAAAAAAACTATAGAATTAATCAATAAAACTAAGAGCTGGTTTTAAGAAAGAGGAGTATTCCTTACTCCAGGCTGTGCCCTCTATCTGCTATGTCACTAAGTGGTCTACCTGTTGGTCAAAAACAATTCTTACACTGATCACACACAGAAAAGAAAGTAGTGTATTTCTTCCATTTGAGCCTAACTTCTGACTCAGAAGTTGAGTAAATGCTTTTCTTCAATAAGAAACATATAGGAAATAATATCAGAGTAGTTCCATATGGAAGCATGGCCCTAACTTTACATGTCATGATATACCTCCAGAAGCAGATTCACTAACATCCCTGCCATTATTTGTATCTTGGCAAGAAGGAGAGTTTCCTTCTCATGTTTTGAGAACTAGGTACTATTTTATAATCTTCCAGGACAGAAGCTCAAGTTATTTGGATATAATAAATTCCTGAACAAGACAGTTGTCATTTGGATTAAATTTCAGGGGTCAAAATTCCACTCCAAATTATTAGGTAGGTGTATGAATTAGAAGACTTGAATTTTAATACTTCCTTTTCCAAGTGTTCCCTGTGTGATCTTTCTCTGATAATTAACAAAATAATTAGCACTTATATAATGTTATATTGTTTGCATAAATATATATGCACATGTGTAGATACATTTACATATATATATATACATATATGTTCAATATCTACATGCATAAATTCAGATGCCAACATTTACATGTGTAGTTATATACACATACATACACACATACATACATTCATACATTCATACATACACACACACAATTACACACACAATATTAGGAGACCCCCCCCCACCTCTGTTTTCCAGAGCTAAGTCTCAGCAAGCAAGTTGTGCCCGGAGCTTGGTAGGATAACATCCTTTGTGATCACCATCTGGATGTTCTCATCCTCTGGGCTAGTCACATAATTTATCAGGTGTTCTTTGAAACTTATATGAACTGATGCAACGTGAAATGAGCAGAACCAGGAAAATATTGTCCATAATATCAGCAACATTGTGATGATTAACTATGAGTGAAAAAGCTCTTCTCTTCAAACAATTATTTAAGACATGTTCAGACTTACTAAGGCTCACTAAGGAAAAAGGTATCCACATCCAGATAAAAAAAACAACTGATTGACTCTGAATGCAGGCAAAAGCATATTTTTTTCACTTTATTCTTTTTTGTGTTTTTTTTTCTTTTGATCTGTTTCTTCCTTCACATCTTTACATCTCTCTTTTTTTTTTTTGCGGGGCAATGGGGGTTAAGTGACTTGCCCAGGGTTACACAGCTAGTAAGTGTCAAGTGTCTGAGGCCAGATTTGAACTCAGGTACTCCTGAATCCAGGGCCAGTGCTTTATCCACTGTGCCACGTAGCCACCCCACACAGTTTTGACTAATATGGAAATATATTTTACAAGATAGCACATGTATAACCTCCATCAAATTGCTTCCCATTTTCAGAAGAGGTGAAGGGAAGGGAGAGAAGGAGAAAAAATTTGTAACTCAAAATCTTGTAAAATTGAATTCTAAAAATTGTCTTGACATGAAAATCTAATTCAAGAAGACTGAAGATCTAGTTAATAGTTACATAAATATTGTGTATTGTGAGAGTTGGAATAATACCCCGTGCTGGGAGGAACATTTTGTGAGCTCTGGTAGAGGACATAGCCATGTGGCCTTGGCTTCAGGAAGTGATGTTTGCTCATGGGTGCTATCAATCAAAGCTACCAGCCAATTAGCTTGGAGCTGTGTGTGTGGACATCCCTACTTCCTGTTTCACAGAGGGCTTCTGGGAGAAGCCATTGAGGATCGGTCTCTATTTTCATCTGGGAAACAAGTGTGGTGGCATATGGAGAACAGGGGTGGGGGGCCCTCTTAAGTCATTCGGACACTGGCTTGGTGGTGAGATATTATATGTGGGCTGTTGGGAAATAAAATTTCTTTCTTTCTCTCTGGCCATACCAAATAGATCTGGACTAGGATTTCGATGTTATAAGGAATCTGTTCTCAATCTCTCTTCACTAACTTTTTTTTTGGGGGGGGGTGAGGCAATTGGAGTTAAGTGACTTGCCCAGGGTCACACAGCTAGTAATTGTTAAGGGTCTGAGGTCAGATTTGAACTCAGGTCCTCCTGGCTCCAGGGCCATTGTTCTATCCACTGTGCCACCTAGCTGCCCCTTCTTCACTAACTTATAATATATATTTTAATAAATCTTTAAAAACCTAAATTCTTGCTGAATTTATCAGTGATTTTAGTCAGCGTCCTCCCAAGATTGGTGGGGGGGGTGGGGTGGGGCGGGAGGAGATAGATTAGGACCCACAATTTAGATTTTAAACAACACAGTATTTAATATAAAATGGAACATCAGGAATAGAATTTCAGGAAGTACTTCATTCTCTTCATACCAGGGATCTAAATCATACTCTTATTTACCTCAAAAAATCTTAATTCTATGAACAGACAATAGTGATGACTTAGAAATAATTCTGGGTAAATTATATACTTTAAAGGTATTGCATGTTTAATTAAGGTATGTACATTTTTAGTCATAATACTATTGCTCACTTAATGGACTATGGTATAGTGTAAATATAACTTTTATACACAATGGAAAACCAAAAATATTTTTTTTGTGACTTGCCGAACTGCAATATTCACTTTATTTCAGTGGTCTGGAACAAAACCTAAAATGTCTGAGGTATGCCTTTAAACATATATGTGCACATACCTATATTTATATATTTATACACAAATGAATGTATTACCTTTGAGGTACCTAGCAGTTCAATGGATAGAGTGCTAGACGTAGAGCCAAGAAGACCTGAATCCAAACCTTGCCTCAGACATTTACCAACCAAGTAATGAATGCTGGGCAAATGACTTTATTTCTCTTTACTTCAGTTTTCTTTACTTTAAAAGGAAGGTAATAATAGCACCTACATTGCAGGATTGTTGTAAGGAATAAATGAGATAATATTTCTAAAAATTGTTTAGGAAAGTACCTAGGACATAGAAGCTACTACATAAATACTTATAAATGCTTAATCCCTTCCCTTCTCATATACACACGTGTGTGTACACAGACAGCAATGTAGTAGATGAGGGAAAGACATTCCTCTGTTCCCGACATCTGAATTTTTAGAATTTTTCTTTTGCTCCATCTCCCACTTTAGAAACCTGATGATGGGACTAGTTTCTTGGAGTAGAAGAACTAAAGAAAGGATTTTAAATTTACTCATTTCCAAGGAAAAAATGAAAGAAACATAGTTATTACAGAAGACAATCATTGAATTAAATGTTTTTATACAACTGTGCTTGATTCTCTAATTTGTGACCGGTGAATGATCTCCCAGATACAGAATGTACTTCTTTCTTCTGTGAAAACCCTTAATTCTCTCATTTAGTTTAATGTTCTACTTATTACAGTTGGCTTTTACCTAGGAGCATATAGATTGTTTTTCCCTTTTAACAATTTTCTATGTCAAGGAACCAATGATACATTTTAATGGAAAGAACTTGAGTTTGAGAGTCAGAAAACCTATGTGCTTGTCATGACTCTGTTGTTACCTACTTGTGTGATCCCAGTGATATCATTCAATATCTCTAGATTTTGATTTACATTTTGCTTTATGAATCAATTGGCTCTATGATCTTGGTGATCCCATGTTACTCTAATTCTCCCTGATGGTTAAAACAAAAACAAAGCAATGATTGCTCTGCTCTCCATTATTCCTGCCTCCAAGTGGTTAGAACATCTACTTAATAGACTGATATCATGAGGATATAGTGTAATAGATGGTGGGATATAATAATTGGTCCTTTGACCTAAGAGGAAAACTACCCCTTGCTTCAATGGGTAAGTTGCTTCTAGGATGCTATTCATGTGACACCAGAAATGTCAAACCTGGGCATTGAAAGGATTCAAATTAAGAATGGCAGAAGAATATAATAGGTGCTGGACCCACCATCTTGCTTCTTCCTCTATATACTTTGTTTCTCTATAGCTGTGATCGTACTTCAGCCTATTGCCACTAGCTCATGACAAAGAGCCAGAGTAATGTGTTCTGCTTATAAATAGCTGTAAAAGGTGGTGATGGATGAACATTTATTATTATTAAGAATATTCTCTAATTTTATAGATAGTTCATAGTGCAGTGGATTGAGCAGTAGACATGGGATTAGGAAGACCTAAATTCAAATTTTACCTCAGAGACTTACTAGCTATGTGCTTCTGGCAAGTCACATAACCTTCCCCCACCTCAGTTTCCTCAATTTTAAAATAGGGATAATAATAGCATATTTCTCCCAGGTTGTTTTGAGGACATTTGTAAAGTATGTAAAATAAATCATGGTACACAATAGGTGATTAACAAATCTGATTTCTTTCCTTACTTCTTTGTTAATTGATCCTTTCATGAAACTAAACACAGGCCTCTATATTTCCAATTCAGAACTAATGATCTAAATCAGGGTTTATTAACCTGGGATCCATAAACTTATTTTTCAAATAACTTGATAATTAGATTTCAGATGACTTGTTTCCTTTGTGATACTATGCATTTTACATACTTAAAAACAATATTCTGAGAATGGTTCATTGGCATCTTTAGGCTACTAAAGGGATTGATCAAACAAATAAACAAACCAAAAAAAGGTTAAGAACCCCTAGTTACAAACAACGTGCATGCCTATATGTATAATATAGCATGTGGCTAAGTTCTTTTTATTTTTTCAGTAAATAATTAATACATCTCTTCCCTTTGTGACTTTTCATTTTATGTCAGAACCAGCCTTATGGATAGGTACAATAAGCAATCATCTATGTACTATGATTTGAGGATGTAGATAAACCTCCCTGTTACCTGAAATTACTTATAATGTAAATACTTCTTAGCAACATCACTGATACAATGAAGGAATTAATTTTTCAGATGGTTTCCTCCCTGACTTTAGTGCAACATAAGGAAACATTTATAAGAAGCTGGAAATATGGAGTTGCAAAAGGAAAAAGGGGGTATAAAAATAGGGATCACAAAATTGTTGTAAGTTTCCTTTTTCTCATGATAGAATGGATAATGTTTCCATATTTAGATTATGGTTATTGCCTTAGGGTCACTCTAGAACTACTAGAACCAGGAACAGAAGATGATGATTTTTAAAAATTGTTTTCAGGTAAGGTGTATCTGCCAATTTTCCAATGCACTGGACATATTCTGCACAATAACTCTTTTTGAAACTATTTCCCAAATCACTCAGCTGGTGCTCTACTGATGAAGTGAGCTCCACTGATGAACTATTCTCAATAATCCACTGATTAATTATTTGATATGTAATTACAAAGCAGTAAAAATTATACCCTTTAGTTATTTGGGGAATGTTGCGAAGAGGGCCAGGAGGAAACTTTCCACAAAATGGAGTAACAGCATAAAGACAAACACTTCCTCTTTCTTTCCCAATACTTTATTCAATGAGGATAACCTTTCCTGATCATCAGGAAACATGATAGCAATTTCTACACTCAAAAATTCAGTGTATGAATAGCAAATATTCAATTGCATGTGTAAAATTACTGTTATTTAAGGTTTTCATTTAACTCTATGAAGGGTTTACTCAGTCAAGGGTCACTGAAAAAAAGGAAAGCAATAAAAGAGAGATTTGTTTATTTCATCAGGCATTTTCAAATCTGATACCTTAGAGCATCTACTTTTATTTTCATGAAATAAGAGCAAATACTGGGCCATTTCAGTGACATATTCATTTATATTTCTGGGGAAAAAAAACAGAAACTCAGTGACCCTAACAAATAGTGTAAAATGGGATGAACAGAACAGGTCCATTTTAGTTATTACTTTTTTTTTTTTTTTTTAGTGAGGCAGTTGGGGTTAAGTGACTTTCCCAGCGTCACACAGCTAGTAAGTGTTAAGTGTCTGAGGCCGGATTTGAACTCAGGTACTCCTGACTCCAGGGCTAATGCTCTATCCACTGCGCCACATAGCTGCCCTTAGTTATTACTTTCAACCTTTTCATCTACCAAACATTTGAACAAAGCAAATATCATATGGTGAAAGGAACTCAACTGAATTTCCACTTATCTCTCATGGAGTTGCTAGCAAAAGACAAAGTTATGAAAATGGAGGGAGCTGTGAGAGAAAAGAAAAGTTTGGCTTGATTAACAATAGGTTACATAAAATCTTAAGGGCCATTTCCATAGCATGTTAACACTGGGGAGAAATCATGAGCTCATTTTTATGATGTCCCTTATTTTCTAAATAAATTAAGGTCCACTGAGATATTGCTGTAACTTGGGATTGCCCTCCCATGTTTATGTGATTTTCTTAGAAGAATCAGAGAATTTAGGAAAGGGAAATAATCTATCCAGCAGTTTCATTAGACAGATGAGGACTTCCCAGGGAATTTGTTCTTCCCTTTCTACTGAAATCTAAATGAAATGTTTATGCTTAATGATAGGATGATCCCCTAGGTAGGCAAAACCCAAGTATATTATATTGCCCCATCTTTGGCAGATTTTGTGCCCTACCCATTAAAACTTCTGCTTAAAAGATTCAGCATCCTGAAATCATTCTCTGTACTAATGAAATAGAGAGTCTCATTTTTTAAAAAAACTATTTACCTAGAGGAGGAACAAAAGAATTTGAAAGTCAACTAAAAAAAAACAAAAGAAAAAAAAACATTAGGTAAGCAGACTCCCTGAAGCAGAAATCTAAGATGTTCATGCTTCATGTTTTCCCCTTTATCTTATACTCATTTGTCCTTAAGTGTCTCTTTTGCATTCTATTCAGAATAGAATAAATCCTACCTATTAAATGGCTGATAGTGTATTCTTGCTGTGCTCTCAGGCTTGAGTTCTAGCACAGATTAAAAAAAATAACATGATCATTTCAAATTTAGTCACACATAAAGGTTATAAATAATGTTAAACCAAGAACAAGATGCTTTAAAAGAATTGACAATACAAGATCTTCTACAGGAAGCTTGAGATTATGTACAATTTAGAAGAAACCAATTTCAACAATATTTTAAGATAAAAATGGCTACATTATGAAGTTATAGTTCATAAAAAGATATAAATTAATGTTAATCTTTACCAATATGTAGAAACTCACTAATATAATAAATTTATTTAGATCACATTAAAGTATGTATCTTTCAATTATCAAAATGTTGTTATGGAAGTGGGGAGCTACATAAGTTCAATAAGAGGAAACTATGAAAAATAAGAACTGTTCACTACAAAAGGTTGAACATGGTTGATACATTGAGGTAATGTATGTAAAGTGGAAAAAACAAAGCCTGTTGTAAGTGTTAACTATTATATTAATCATTATTATTGTACCTCTATTACCATAGGGTATTTATAAGTATGTATTTCAATGAAAGATGCTTACTTCTTAATCTTTTAATCTGAATGTAAACCCTTCACCACCAAAGAAAGTGGAATGGGTCAGTAGCATTATCCCAAAATTAATAAATGATATTAGTGTCTTTTCAATGATATGTATTAGGTAGAAAATACTTTATGTTCTATGATGATGCTCATTATTATTTATAGCTGCATGCCTTACAGACCAGCCATAGATGTCAGAACTATTTATTAATTTGCCATTACAGCCTGTCATGATTTACAATTCTTCACTTTACAGACTAAAAATCAGTGCTTTTTCATGTCAGAAAGAGACATATAAGGTCCTGGGTTCCAGGCTGATAAATTCTCTTACTTTTCAGTAGCCAACAGCTATGATAGCATCTGCAGGCATACTTTATTATATTCTTAAGTTAATAGTGCTTCTGTCTTGATTATGGTTGACCTATTGAAACCCATCATTCTGTATCTTATTGTGTGATCTGATAATACTCATCCACTATATGTCTGCTCCTGCAGTATTGTGTGTTATATGCATTCATATACTCTTGAATCCAGCAAACATATACTGAGCATCTAATAATTGTTAGTTCCATGTTAGGTGCCATAGAAGTTACAGAGATAAATACAACATGTCCTGTTATGTCATGAAACATTATCTAGTAAGGGTGATAAGATGCATATAAACACAATGTAATACAAATTAAGATATGATACATGTACAGGAGAAAGAACTATAGTTCCCTGAATTCAAAACCATTGGTCTTTCTACTATATTACATTGCTAATTGAATACAAAGTAAATACAATTTTATACAATTTAAATGACTTAAAATCTTCAAATTTATCAAATATACAACAGATATGCTCAATAAATAGTATATAGTTTTTTCAATTTATAAATTGATTCTCTAATAATTTTAATTAAAATAAAGCAGAAGTCCATAACTTTTCTCAAATCATGAACCCCTTTGCCTGATAAAAATTATGGCTACTTTCCCAGAAAACATAACAAAACAAAATAATCAACCCCGCCACATACAATAGTTCAAAATTTCAATGCCTCTTACACCCTGGCCAATTGTAATGGTCTTTTTAGTCTCTCTGCCTCAATTCTCTCTGTATTCCATTTCATTTTCCACAAACTTTCCAAATTGATTTTCTTTAAACACAGATCTGGTCATTTGTCTTTACCACTCAAAAAACTCTATGGGTTCCCCATTATATCGGGATAAACTATAACTTCCTCTGTTTGACTTTGGAAGTCCTTTATAACTTGGTCCTGCCTTACTTTGCAAGCTGCTCATATAGTACAGTCTTTTCTTTACTCTTCAACCTCATCAAATTGGCCTCTCTTTGTGCAACACTTAGATAACATGCTTGGCATTTTCTTTTCATTATAATTTTAATCAATTCTAAAACTAGGTAATCATTCATTCCTTTTTCCCTTAAGTCTTTGTCTCCTTCCCTTCTTCCTTCCTTCTTTCCCTCCTCACCTTCTCCCTTCTTTTTTTGTTTTCTTCTTTTTTCTCCTTTTCCTCCTTCCTTCCCTCCATCCCTTCTTCCCTCCTTCCTTCTTTCCCTCCTTCCTTCCCTCCATCCCTTCTTCCTTCCTTCCTTCTTTCCCTCCTTCCTTCAAGAAAAAATAGGTGATTGTGGCATGGTCCTATAAGAACATTTCTTAAACAAGATTAATATAATAACAGAATATAGTACTGTAGACACAGTATTTGAATTCCATCTCTAAATATTAGTGCTGACTCTTCTCCATGCCTAGAATCAATTCACTGCTAAATATATTTCATCACAGTTAACAAACACTTGAAAAGTACTTTCCCCACAAGTAGTTATAAAGCACCCAGAAGTATGCCCACAGTGTTGTGTATTGTTGGCTATTTCAGATTGAATGCAAACATATTTCAGATATAATTTTTAAGGCACTATCAGTGATATTTTAATAATTATGTAGAATGACAAAGGTATCATTTAAAAAGAGTTTGGGAAATCTAATTTTCAAGATAGGAGCAAAAGGCATGTACTGTACATCAAGCAAAAAACTTCTTATAGAAAGTGGAATTTCAGCTGAATACAGAATAAAGGATGGCAGCGAAGTCAGGGATGTAGAGGAGAGTTGAGAGAACATTCCAGACATGGGGGAAAGCCGCTGAAAAGACAGAGTTGGGAGATAAAATTTTGTGGATAACATTAAGAGCAGTACAGTAGGTGGAAGAGAATGAGGTGCAAGAACACTATAGAGGTTGGACGAGTCCATGTGTGAAGGGTTTAGATAACAACAGGGAATTTTGTAGTTGATTATGGATGCAATAGGGTTTACTCTGTTAATAAAACCAAAGTTTATTGAGTAGGAACATCACATGATCAAACTAATATTTTAGGGAATTTTCTTTGGCATTTGGCTGGATAATGGATTAGAATAGAAAGAAATTTGAGGTAGGAAAATCAGCCAGAAGGCTATTGCAATACTCCAAATGTGAGAAGAAGAGCACCTGTACCTGAGTAGAGAAAAAAAAGAGTGTGTAAAGAGATGTGAAAACAGAAAATACAAGATTTGTTAATCAATTGAATTTGGAAAGGGGAAGTAAAGGAGGAGTAAAGGAGCATATCTAGGTTGCAAGCCTGGATGATTGGGAGGATGGAACTATCATTGGCAGTAATAGGGAAATTAGAAAGAATAGATAGTTGGGGGGCAGAAAAAAAAAAGGTTTTCTGTTGTGGATAAAGTGAGTTAGAGATACCTATGGAAAGTCCAATTCAAGACATCCCAAAGTGAGTGAGTGACATGAAACTTGATAGATTGAGACTGGACATATAAATATGGGAATTCTTAGCATAGAGGTGATAAACTTATGATAACTAATTGAGATGCTTTAAAAGGAGAATGGGAGAGGGCTCAGGACAGAATCTTAGGAGACAGCCAAAGTAAACAGGTGTAACAGGAATAGAAAAATCATGAAAGGAGATGATTGAGAAGGAGGGATCAGAAATATAGAAGAAAGACAAGGAAATTACAATATCATGAAAACAAAGAATGGAATGAGAATCCTATAGAAGTGAAAGATTAACCATGTCAAAATTGACAAAGAGGTAAAAAGGAATGAATAGTTCAGAAAGGCCATTTTTT
The DNA here is from genome assembly GCF_019393635.1 of Dromiciops gliroides. Classification (NCBI taxonomy): domain Eukaryota; kingdom Metazoa; phylum Chordata; class Mammalia; order Microbiotheria; family Microbiotheriidae; genus Dromiciops; species Dromiciops gliroides. Next base: position 66,048,449 of record NC_057866.1, on the reverse strand, counting down.
TTTGTTTTGTTTTTGTTTTTGTTTTTTTGTAGGGCAATGAGGGTTAAGTGACTTGCCCAGGGTCACACAGCTAGTAAGTGTCAAGTGTCTGAGGCCAGATTTGAACTCAGGTACTCCTGAATCCAGGGCCGGTGCTTTACCACTGTGCTATCTAGCTGCCCCTAGAAAGGCCATTTTATAATTAAGGGATCATTGATGCTGTTTGAGAGAAAAGTTTCATTCCAATGATGAAGTCAGAACTCAATTGCAAATGATTTAGAATCAAGTTAGAGTAGAGGAAGAGGAGGAAATGTGTGAATCCACCAAATGAAGGAGAAATATATCACAATAACTACAAAGGCTGATGGAATCAAATGATTAATGTAAACTATCCAATTAGGTTTGAGTTGAAGTACACTAGAATTGTATCATCATCTATTTGTCCAAAAAAAACCCAATACCATTTATTTTGGGATGGGTATCCATATCTAGACCAGATGTGGGTTTTACATTCTATTTTATCCTTAATTTTAATTTGTTTTTCATTCCTTCTGCTCATAAAATTTTATTCAATTCACAAATTAGGATTTTTCTCATCCTCTTAACTCTACAATCCATCCTCCCATTTCCTTCTGCTACCATTTTTCTTTGAAATGTTTATATGTTCCACTCTCATTTAAAGCTTATTTTCAAATTCTTAGTAACATCATTGTAGACCATACTTATTAAATGCTTTATTGACACAAACAGGTGCTCTGTTTGCTTTTGCCCAACAGGAATTGGAGGAGAAACCCTTTTAAGACAAAACAATTACTTCTGTGCCCTAGGGAAGATGAGCTCTCTCTGCCAACTTGATTTTTATTAGGCTGAGAAAAGATGTAGCCCATTCCCAGAATAGAATAGGGAGCAAGGGACAAGTTGAATTGGGGGTAGCAAGGCAAACTCCACAGTTAAATGCTTACGGTACTGTTTTATAATTTTGTTTGATATGATAAATTCTCAGAACATCAAACAGGCTAACGTATAAACACTTTTCAAAGTAAAATACAAATGTTTTTGTTTATACAACTATCTGTATTATATGAACTATGCCTCATTTTTGTGGTGAGGATAATTGACAGAAGCCCTTCCAGAGATCTAATTATGTTTCCAATGTCCACAGAATGTTAGGGCTAGAAATGGTATTAGAGATAATCTAGGTTAATCTCTTCATTTTGTACTTAAGGAAATTAGGGTATAAAAAATGACAAGTGGTACATTCTCAACTCTAATAAATTGCAAAAAGTGACTAGACTTCAGGTCTCTTAACTTCCAATCTAATGCTTGTTAGCTGTGACACTGCTTTCCTTGTAGACAATCACCACTGATTCTTAAATAAGTAATAATGTATATATATATGTGTGTGTGTGTGTGTGTATTTTGTTTGTTTGTTTTTGTTTTGGGGGAGGTGTAGTTAAGATAAATCTATTGGATCAGATAATTCCAATGAGTAAATGATTCCTTCATGGAACTGATTTGGGAACTTTTAAGATCGATGCAAATTTTCAGTCCACAAATCATGTGATAATGCATCATAGTGCTGTGCAGAGAACCCTCAACCTAGAGTCAGAAGATATGCATCTAAGACCTTTTGGACATATGACTTGTGATGCAATGGAAAGACATTTTACTGATCTGAGCCTCAATTTTTAAATCTGTATATGGGCATTAAAAACCACCACACTACCCAGTGAATAGAATTGTGAAGAAAGTTACATCCCTCGTGGATAGAGTACCGGCCCTGGAGTCAGGAGGACCTGAGTTCAAATCTGGCCTCAGATACTTAACACTTATTAGCTGTGTGACCCTGGGCAAGTCACTTAACCCCAATTGCCTCACCAAAACAAACAAACAATCAAACAAACATTACATCCCTGAAAGTGTTGTTTAAATGGGTGCTGTGTATTGTTCTTTCTCCATGTACTGATGAAAGTAGAATTCTCTAAAGAAACCAAAAAGTGGGATTCTGTACTGGGGTTATTGACTAACTCTAATCCAAAAGAGGATAATTAATATGTTGAGGTAAGAGGTTGAAGGAACTGAAAGTATTTGTTCCTGAAGAAATTAAAACAGAGGGGAAACATTAATTGACATAAACTATTTATAAAGCCGTCATTCAGCTGTTTTTCTATGGCTCTCCAGATGGAAGAGTGTTCCTGGGTAGAAGTGGCAAAGAGGCCAGTTTCAGTTCAAAGTTTTTAAAAAGCCAATTTCCTCATGTATTTAACTGTACAAAAATTGCATAGAAAGCCTTTCAGCATAGTCTTACCTTTCTCTAAAGAGCTTCAGGCAAAGAGACTACTTGCTACCATAATAGGTGGGATCTATTGAATGCAATAGCAGTTAATTCTAAGTTTCTATGTTGCTATGAATTCTATCAATAGATAGATCAAGAGTTGAAATTCTCCCTTATGCATTACAAAGTAAATATGGATTTTTTTATTCCCTGAGGAGAGTACAAAAACTTATTGTCTTTGAAGTATTTAGGATCAGGAGGAAGCTTTATGAGATGTAATATTATCTCTTTTCTATTATTTAATGTTTTAGTTTAAAAATCAATTTTCTTTTCTATTTATCTCTTCCACCCGCAGTTAAAAATAAGACTTGTCATAAATATGAATTTTAAAGCAAAACAAATTTCTACATTAGCCATTTCAAGAAAAAAAGTCTTATTCTGTACCATGAACCTCTATATGAGATGAATACAATATTTCAATACCATTACCAATTCACTGAAACTGCAAGTTAGTCATTACAATCATCAAAATTTTTGAGGTTCTAAAAATTTTTTATAATATTATTCTTTATTGTTTCTCCTGATTCTGCTCACTTCATTCTTAATTGTTTCATATACCTTTTCCTCATTTTCTCTGAAAATGCCCTTGTTATTCCTCTCACCACATAGCTATTCCAAACATTTTTTATTTCTCATCAAGTCTCTTAAAGCAGACCACTTAAGATACTGTTTCCCACAATTAAAAAAAAAATTGAGGCCATTGGATGGAAGGTTCCTCTTCTTTTCTTTTCATATCACCTCATTCAGATATCTTCCCATATGATCTCTTCCATTACCTTTGTCTACATGGAGATACATGTTCAATTATGATCTCTATGATTTCTGGGGTTTCATAGCTAACCCCATTCTCTCTCCTGAACACTTTTAATATGACCCATTGCCTCTTGAACGTTTCTTTTTTGTTTGTTTGTTTCCCCCATTTCCTTTTTTTACTTTATTTTTTCTAATTACACATAAAGGTAGTTTTCAACATTCAATTTTATAAGATTTAGAGTTCCAAATTTTTCTCCCTCCCTTTCATCTCCCCTCCACAGGACAGCAACCAATCTGATATAGGATATAGGGGTGTGTGTGTGTGTGTGTGTGTGTGTGTGTGTGTGTGTGTGTGTGTGTGTGTGTAATCCACAAGTACTCTTTTCTTTTAGTCTATGTTCACTCAATACCCTTTCTTTCTTTGGAGATGGATAGTATGCTTCATCATTAGTCCTTTGGGACTGTCTTGGATCATTATATTGCTGAGAGTAGTTAAGTCATTAACAATTGCTTATAGAATACTTCTCTCATTGTGCACAATGTCATAATCTCAGGCATGTCACCCAACTCCAACCACTCCACAAAAAGAGATAAACAAATATCATCCCTTCATAATCAATACCTACCTATACCCTCTGTCTAAATTTATTTCTATCATCTGCCCTGATACTGAGAAAGTTCTTATGAGGTAGATGTATTATCTTCCCATGGAGGAATGTAACCAGTTTAACCTTTTAACATCCCTCTTAATTTCTTTTTCCTGCTTAACTTTTTATGATTCTCTAGGGTCTTGTATTTGAAAGTCAAATTTTCCATTCAGTTCAGTTCTTTTCATCATGAATACCTGAAAGTTCTCTTTTTCATTGAAGTCCTATGTTTTCCTCAAAAATATCATAATCAGCTTTTCTTGATAGGTGTTTGTTGGTTGTAATCCCAATTCCTTTGCATCTGGAATAGTATAGTCCATGTCCTCTGATCCTTTAATGTAGAAGCTGCTATATCTTGTGTTATCCTGATGGTGACTCCACAGTACTTGAAGTCTTTCTCTTTTTTAGCTTGTAATATTTTCTCCTTGACCTGGGAGCTCTGGAATTTGGGTCTAATATTCCTGGGAGTTTTCCTTTTGAGATCTCTTTCAGGAGGTGGTCAGTGGATTCTTTCCATTTCTATTTCACCTTCTGCTTCTAGAATATCAGGGCAATTTTCCCTGACAATTTCTTGGAAGATGATGTCTAAGTTCTTTCCTTAATCATGGTTTTCAGGTAGTCCAATAATTTTCAAATCATCTCTCCTGGATCTATTTTACAGGTCAGCAGTTTTTCCAAGAAGATATTTTACATTGCCCTCTATTTTTTTTTTATTCATTTGGATTCACTTTATTATGTCTTGGTTTCTCATTAAAAAACTACCTTCCATTTGTCAGAGAACTTTTCCACTTGGCTTTTCAAGCTGTTGACTTTTTTTCTCATGTCTTTCCTGCATCACCCTCATTTCTCTTTCCATTTTTTCCTCTACCTCTCTAACTTCATCTTCAAAGTCCTTTTTGAGCACCTCTATGGCCTGAGACCAATTCATATTTTTCTTGGAAGCTATAGATGTAGGGTCCCTGATGTTGCTATCATCTTCTGAGGGTACACCTTGATCTTCCTTGTCACTAAAGAAGCTTCCTATGGTTATCAATTTTTTCTGCCTGCTCATTCTGCCCATCTTTCACTTGACTTTTAATTCCTTCTTAGTGTGCGGTTAGGCTTCCAGGATATACTGTCCCAAACTTCAGGTGGTCCCAGGTGTTATGATTTAATAAGGGGCAGTTGCTTCACTCACCTGACCCTCTATCTGATCTGTAGATAACCCCAGGCTAACTTGCCAATCAACCACAAAACAAAACTTCTGTTCTGTGGTTGCTAGCTCTGATGAGTCTGGACTGTTCCCCAACCAGGACTGCCACCATTCAAGGTTTCTTCCTGATTCCCTTCTGGGGTAGGACATCCAAATCCCCCTTTAGCTCCTGCATACACCCCCATAGATTCCCCCACAGCTGACTGTTCGGCCCTCTCAGCAGACAGTGAGCTTAGTTCCAGAAGATGCTGGCACTGCAGCTGATTTGGAAGCTCAGGGGTGTTTCTCTGATGCAGCCTGCCTGGGGCTATATCTATGTCACCACGATGGCAGGGCTGGACTCCACTCCTAGCCTGGCTCCCCATTCCACTGAACTTCCAAGGTGACTTTAGCTGGGAAAATCATCTCAGCCATCTTTTTGTGAGTTCTACTTCTCCAGGAGTTTTCTTGAACATTTCTTACTGAATATCTCATAGCCTTCTCAAAATTATCATGACTGAAACAGACCTCATCCCCTCAAACCCAAATCTCCTCCTTTTTCCTATTATCAAAAATACAACAGACTTCATAGTTACCTGGTCTCAGAACAAAGGCGCCATCTTTGAAATATTTCTTACTCTCTTCCTCATAGGCAAAGTATTACCATATCCTGTGTTTTCTACTTGGGCAACATCTCATATATGTCTCTTTTTCTCCACTTACCTAGCCACCATTCACATGCAGACTCTTCCTATTGCAATTGCCTGGTTGGACTGCATGCTACAAGTCAATTCCCAGTCCAGGTTGTCCTCTTCCAAACTTCCAGTGTAATGCTACCAAAGTGAAGTTCTGACTATTTCATATCCCTAATCAAAAAACTTGTGTCTCCCTATTAGGCTATAGCATTAAATTCAAATCCTTTCATTAACCTTTAAAGTCCATTACAAGTTTCCTGTTTGCCACTTGCCTAACCTTCTTACACTTTGCTTCCCTCCTGTGCATAAAGGCAACAATTACAAATGCCTTAGTCCAGTGAAATCTGCCTTTTTTATGCTTCTTGTACATGGTACTCTAGCGCTTGACTTCATGCCTTTTTCAATAGCTCTCATGCCTAGATTGCACACCTTTCTCACTTGTACCTCCTTGCTTCCCTTCCTTCCTCCAAGGCGTAGCACAAATGCTGCCTTCCTCAAGAGGCCTTTCCCAATTACCATCACCACCACTAATGTCTTCCCTCTGAAATGGCATCCCAAATATTCTTATATATCTTTTATATACACAGTAAATGTGTTGTATGTTTTTATCTTCCATTAGAAAATAATTTATTGGCAGCCATCAAAACTATTTGGTACTGGCTAAGAAATAGAATGCAGGATCAATGGAATAGGTTAGTCACAGGAGACAAAGTAGTAAATGACTTTATAATGTACTGTTTGATAAAACCAAAGACTCCAGCTTCTGAGATGGGAACTCAGTATTTGACAAAAAACTGCTTGGGAAAACTGGAAGATAGTATGGCAGAAACTATGCATAGACCAACATCATACACATTATACTAAAATAAGGTCAAAATGGGTACATGATTTAGACATAAAAGATGATAACATGGGTAAATCAGGAGAGGAAGGAATAGTTTACCTCTCAGATCTGTTAAAAGGAGAACAGTTTATGACCAAACAAGAGATAGAATATTATGAAATGCAAAATGGATGATTTTGATTACATTAAATTTAAAAGTTTGTGTACAAACAGAAGCAATGCATCCAAAATTAGAAGGGAGGCAGAAAGCTGGAAAACAATTATTATAGCCAATACTTCTGATAAAGGCCTCATTTCTAAAATGTATCAGGAACTAAATCAAATTTATAAAAATCCAAGTCATTCCCCAATTGAGAAATGGTCAAAGGATATGAACAGGCAATTTTCTGATGAAAAAATCAAAGCTATCTATTGCCATGTGAAAAAATGCTCCAAATCACTATTGATTAGAGAAATGCAAATTAAAACAACTCTGAGGTACCAGCTTATACCTTTCAGATTAGCTAATATGACAAAAAAGGAAAATAATAAATGCTGGAGAAGCTGTGGAAAAATTGGAACACTAATGAATTGTTTTTGGAGCTGTGAACTGATCCAACCATTCTGTAGAGCAGTTTGGAACTATGTGCAAAGGGCTATAAAGCTATGCATACCCTTTGACCCAGCAATACCACTATTAAGTCTTTTTCCCAGGGTGATCATGGAAAAGGGAAAAGGACCCACATATACAAAATATTTTATAGCTGCTCTTTTTTATGGTGGCAAGGAATTGGAAATTGAGGGGTTGCCCATCAATTGGGGAATGTTTGAACAAGTTGTGGTACATGAATGTAATGGAATACTATTGTGCTGTAAGAAATGGTGAGCAGGAAGATTTCAAAGAAACCTGGAAGGACTTGCATGAACTTATGATGAGTGAGATGAGCAGAACCAGGAGAACATTGCACGCAGTATCATCAATATTATGTATTGATCAACTGTGATAGACTTGATTCTTCTCAGCAATACAATGGTACAAGATAGTTTCAAAGGAGTTATGATGGAAAATGCTCTCCAAATCCAGAAAAAAAAAACTGTGGAATCTGGATGCAGATTGAACCATATTATTTCTTTTGGTTTTGGTGCTGTTTTTCTTTTTTGAGGTTTTTCCTTTTTGCTCTGATTCTTCTGTCACAGGAAGACTAATGCAGAAATATGTTTAATGTGATCATACATGTATAACCTATATCAGATTACTTGCTGTCTTGGGGAAGGGGGAGGGAGGGAGAAAAATTTGAAACTAGAAATCTTATAAAAACAAATGTTGAAAACTATCTCTACATGTAACTGGAAAATGATAAAATACATTTATAATTTAAAAAGCAAATGATTTATTTTAGGGAGAGGTTTTTTAATAGGTTTGTATACTCAGTGACTAGCACATTGATTGTCATATAGTAAGCTCTTCAAAAATTTATGTTGATTTGATAATTGATAAAGGACAAAGTATTTTACACAAGACCTCATTTCAGTGTTAGCCCTGAAATTTACTGTGTAACTATGGACAGCTCATTTGGCCTCTAAATTTCTTTCCTAATCAGTAAAATAGTAATACTTATAAAGCTGAGGAAGATATCCTCTTTATAAATATTAAAATACTATATATGTATAAACTATTATTAGCTTATTTTTCTCAATTTTATCTTATTGTGTTCAGGGAGAAATAGTCATAGGACAAGTAGCTATGCTGTCATTATTCTTTTATACTAATGTTCTACAGAACACAATTGGAAAAAATGCTTGGTAGTCAAATAAAATCATTATTATATAACTTCATTATCTGTGGGCTCATTGTAATCAACATTGATATAATTCCAATAGCAGCCTGGACAACAGAGATGATCCATATTTCATTTCCTTTCCATATTATTTTGATGTCTTTTCTTAGGTCTCTAAATTATGAGTACTTTTTATCCTGTGTAGCTTGTAAATTATGAGCATTTGGTATGATTATATTTATTTTACAATATTGTTCTTTGGGTTTATTTTATATTATGTCCAGACAATTTTGAACAACAGGTTGATCTGTAAATATTGTCCATCATTTGAATTCTTGAGGATACTTTGAGGTCTGTCCATCTGTCAACACATTAAATGTGGTGAAACTGTAATGTATAATCCTAGACAGTAGGACTTGGCTCACTAGATATTGGGTAGTTGATGAATTTTTATCTTTACCTTGCTACATTTTATTGTTGTTGCCATTTTCTTTCATGATTTACAGTTCAGTCACATTAAGGATAACCCTTCAGCAGTTTATTTTAGTGATGACCTGGTATTCAATTGTTACCATAAATTCCGTCCATTTCCACAAATGAGTCTTTACTATTCAACCATGTGTTCAACAATTCATTGTCATCATATTGCTGATTGGGTGCATGCTTATGTCATCCATGGAGGGCTTTCTGATTCTATTTTTGATTCATAACCCTTTTACAAGAAAGGGGTTTCTAGGAACTAAACTACTTTGATTTATTTCGCAAATTCATTGGCAGTGTAACTTATCAGCCATGACTGTTGGTCACAGCAATGGTTTCTGCTAATTTTAAAAGTATTTCTTAGATTCTTGAGCTAATTATTGTGTTCTCTAACGATGCCATCTTTTTTTGAATGAAATATTTCTATGACTCTCTTAGGATAGCTAATATTTTTCTAATTGTCTTAGGGTATTATGAGTCTTGTATGTTATAAACATTATACAAAGTTTTTGTTAGGGTTTTTTCCAAATCCATTATGGCTCGTTTTACAATTCTGAAAGTGTACAATAAAACTGGTATTGAATAGGTATTACATATTTAACTACAACTCTTTCTTTGATAGATTAATAGTCAATATATCCTATCTGGGTTGCCTTTTTCCTCTGCTTCAGTTTCCAGATTCAAGCTCTAAGTCTTCAATCTTTACTTGCTTTACCTTAAGAATTTTTATATTTATTTGGCCCAAATGATCACTTGACATCATTGGAGGAAAAGTTCTTGAAATGAAAGATTGATTTATAGTATTTTCCAATGTAATAATTTGCTATGATCCATGTAACTAATAAGATTTATAAAATGCTTTTGTTTGACTTCAGCTTTACTTTTCTAGTAGAAATAAGAGAAAATTCAATTTAGAACAAATAGTTATCCCTTTCCTTTTGTAGGATTTAAGGGTGCAGTGCCCCTGTGGTCTGGGAAACCTGTGATTTTTATTTTGGTTCACCCTTCATACCAGGGAGGTCTCATTTTTTCTTTATCTTTTATGGAGTGTTTACATTATCTTATCCAGTTATTCTGCTTTCCCATTTTGCAGCAAAACTGTAATTTCAGTCACCCCAATTATGATAACGCTTCTTTCAGTCAGTATGGTACCTGTGCTCACACATTGTGTTTCTTTGATCTAACTTGAATTTTCATTGTGAAGTCTTTGACCATATTGACAACAAGGAATTTTAAACTTTCTCCTTTGGAAGGTTCTTACTTTTCTCTAATATCTTCACTTCTCTCATTTCTGTTTTTCAAAAAGAACATAATTTTGAATTGTATTTTCTCTTCTTTTTTAGTGCTTTGACACTTGATATCACCTTAACCTTTGGATTTTTTCTTTCAATTACTAATTAAAGGAATCTAGAATTTCAAATATACTTTTCCTTTTGTAGTTTTCCACAGGTTTATTACAGCATTCAATTATGTGATATGGCATCAGTGTTTTCTACTGAGTAAAACAACTAGGTAGTCATGCAATTTTGGAGTGTCTTTCTGAAGGGTTTTTTTTTTTACATATTTAAAGTATTTTACTGTTTTCTAGTTGCATTTAAAGCAAGTTTTCAACACTTGTTTTCATAAGATTTTTAGGTCCAAATTTTTCTCCCTCCCTTCCTTCCCCCCTCCCCAAGACAGAGCAATATGATGCAAGTTATATATGCACAATCACATTAAAAATATTTCTGCATTAGTCATATTGTGAAAGAAGAATTTTTACAAAAGGGAAAATCTCAAAAAAGAAAAAAATACAGCCAAAAAGTAGAAACAGTATGGTTCAATCTTCATTCAGAATCCATAGTTCTCTTTTTCTGGATGTGGAGACCATTTTCTACCATGAATCCTTTGAAACTGATTTGGATCATTGCACTGGTGAGAAGAGCTATGTCTATCATAGCTGATCATCACACAAGGTTTCTGTTACTGTGTACAATGTAAAATTTCCTTTTAAATTCTTCTGATTCTGGGCTGGCCCTACAAAACCAGCTAGAGTTCCTGTGTGTGTGTGTGTGTGTGTGTGTGTGTGTGTATGTGTGTGTATGTATGTGTGTGTGTTTGTATGTATGTTTTAATGGGAATCTCTGAGTCCCCTAAACCCCATTATTTTCTCATAGTCACATTAGCCAATCTGATAGGTGTGAAGTGGTACCTCAGAGTTGTTTTAATTTGCATTTCTCTGATCAATAGTAATTTGGAGCAATTTTTTGATATGGCAACAGATAGCTTTGATTTCTTCATCTGAAAACTGCCTGCTCAGATCCTTTGACCATTTCTCAGTTGGGGAGTGACTTTCATTCTTATAAATTTGACTTAGTTCCCTATATATCTTAGAAATTATGTATTTATCAGAAATACTGGCTGTAAAACTTGTTTCCCAGCTTACAGCCTCACTTATAATTTTGGCTGCATTGCTTCTATTTGTAGAAAACCTTTTGAAATTTAACGTAATCAAAATCATCCATTTTTCATTTCATAATATTCTCTATCTCTTCTTTGGTTATACATTGTCCTCTCCATATATCTTATAGGTAAACCATTCCTTCCCCATCTAATTTATCTGTGGTATCACCCTTTATGTCTAAATCATATACCCATTTGGAACTTATTTTGGTATATAGTGTAATATTTTGGACTATGTATAGTTTCTGCCATACTATCTTCCACTTTTCCCAACAGTTTTTGTCAAATATTGAGTTCCTATCCCAGAAGCTGGAGTCTTTGGGTTTATCAAACAGTACATTACTGTAGTCATTTGCTCCTGTGTCTCCTGTGCCTAACCTATTCCATTGATCAACCACTCAGTACTAAATAGTTCTGAGGGCTGCCACTTTATAATATAGCTTCATATTTGGTATAGCTAGTCCACCTTCCTTTGTATTTTTTTCATTACTTCCCTTGATATTCTTAACATTTTGTTCTTCCAGATGAATTTTGTTAATATTTTTTCTAGCTCTATAAAATAATTTTTAGATAGTCTGATTAGTATAACACAGAATGATGAAATTAATTTAGGTAGAATTGTCATTTTTATTATATTAACTCAGCCTATCAATGAGTAACTGATATTTTTCCAATTATTTAGATCTGATCTTATTTGTGTGAAAAGTGTCTTGTAATTTTGTTCATATACTTCCTAGGTTTATCTTGGTAAGTAGACTCCCAAGTATTTTATATTGTCTACTGTTACTTTAAATGGAATTCCTCTTTCTATCTCTTGATGCTGAGTTTGTTGGTCATATATATAAATGCTGATGATTTATGTGGGTTTATTTTATATCCTGCAACTTTGCTAAAGTTGTTAATTGTTTCAGGTAGTATTTTAGTTCATTCTCTACATTTTTTAAGTATACCATTATATCATTTGTAAAGAATAAAAGTTTTTTTTTCTGCCTTGTGTATTGTAATTCCTTTAAATACTTTTTCATCTCTTACTATTAAAGCTAACATTTCCAGAGGAATTCCCAATAAGATCAGGGATGAAACAGGGATGTCGATTATGATTTCTGTTATTTAATATTGTACTAGAAATGTGGCTCCACAGTATTTCACTTCCTTTTTTTCTAGCTGCTTGCCATATTTTATCCTTGACCTTGGAGCTCTGGTATTTAGCTATCACATTCCTGGAAGTTTTTCTTTTGAGATCTCTTTCAGGAGGTGATCAGTGAATTCTTTCAATTTCTATTTTGCTTCCTCCTTCTAGAATATCAGGGCAATTTTCCCTGACATTCTTTTGGAAGATGTTATCTAAGCTCTTTTTGTTGTTGTTGTTGTTGTTGTTTGGTGAGGTAATTGGGGTTAAGTGATTTGGCCAGGGTCACACAGCTAGTAAGTGTGAAGTTTCTGAGGCTGGATTTGAACTCAGGTCCTCCTGAGTCCAGGGCCAGTGCTCTATCCACTGTACCGCCTAGCTGCCTCTAAGCTCTTTTTTTGATCATGGTTTTCAGGTAGTCCAATAATTTTCAAATTATCTCTCCCAGATTTATTTTCCAGTTCAGCTGTTTTTCCACGGAGATATTTCACATTTCATATTTTTTCATTAGTTTGGTTTTGCTTAATTGTGTCTTGATTTCTTATAAAGTCATTAGCTTCCATTTGCTCAATCCTAATTCTTAACCATTTATTTTCTTCAGAGAGTTTTTTAATCTCCTTTTCCATTTGGTTTTTCAAGTTGTTGCCTTTTCATGACTTTACTGCATCACTCTCTTTCCATTCTTTCCTCTACCTCTCTAACCTTAACTTCAATGTCCTTTTTGACCACTTCTGTAGCCTGTGTCATGTGTCAGAGTGCTATGTCACCTCCATTGATACACATCGGTAGCTACCAGTTGGATGTCGTAAGCCAATTCTCATATCTTGGCCCTATTGTCAGTGACAATTTGTCACTTGATTCTGAAATCAGTCAGAGGATTGGGAAAGCTAATTCAAACATGTCTAAGCTTGCCAAGCATGTCTGGGCAAACAGTAAACTGACAATACAAATGAAATTTGCTGTCTATAGAGCATTTGTCCTGAGTACCTTACTGTATAGCAGTGAAACATGGACTACATACACTAGACAAGAGAAGAAGCTTAACAGCTTCCACATGTGCTGCCTGCGGTGCATCCTTGGCATATCTTCATCAGATAGGATAACCAACACAAAAGTTCTCCAACGTGTGCAACTTCTGAACATCTACACACTACTGAAATGGAGACAACTGAGCTGGCTTGGTCATGTGCACCGCATGCAAGACAGGCGCATTCCTAAAGACCTACTCTATGGCAAGTTAGCCTCAGGCCAAAGACCTGCTGGATGCCCCCAGCTTCGCTACAGAGATGTATGCAAGTGAGACTTGAGGGCTTTGGGAATAGACACCAGCAGCTGGGAGGAGATGGCCAAGGACTGTACCCCATGGAGTTCAGTACTCAGGAGCAGTTTGTGCACAGCTGAGATGGGCCTCCAAGCTCTGGAGGAAGAAAAAGGAATGAGACACAGGAACCAAGGGGCAACAGAGAGTGCAGTTTTCTGATGTCCTCATTGCGGCAGGAGCTGTGGCTCCCATATCGGACTGCACAGCCACACTGTGGCCTGTGGTTCTTCAAGGTGTTGATCCATGGTCATCCATGACTGGCAGAAGCCTATTACTATGTAGCCTCAGACCAATTCATATTTTTCTTGGAAGCTTTGAGTTTGTTATCTTCTCAGGGTGTATTTTTATCTTCTTTGTCACCAAATAAACTTTCTAGGGTTAGCATCTTTTAATGTCCACTCATTTTGCCACCCTATTTCTTGATTTTTTAACTCCATCTTAAAATCAGGCACTGTTTCTCGGGTGCACTGTCTTAAGCTTAGGGGAGTCCCACATGGTATGATTTAAAGAGAGACATATTCTGTACTTCCTTTGCTCTGGTCTGTAAGTAACCACAGATTTGCTTGCTCTTTAACCCATGAGCAGATTTCTGTTTTACAGTTGTTGCAAGCTTTGGGCATGCTGTGCCCCTCCCCCACCTGGTCTGCCACTCAAGCTTCCTTGTTCTGAGCATGGGGAATATAACAGTTTAGCCTCAGCACCAGCAGAAAGCCCTGCAATTTCCCCCTAGCCAGCTGCTCAAGCCCCTTAAGAAACCATGAGCTGAGTTCCAGAAGTAGCTGCCTCTGCAGCCAATTGAGAGGCTCCCTCTGACACAGTGCATCCTGGGGCCAGATCTGTGTCAGAATGACCCAACTCTGGGCTCCACTCTCACCCCAGTATAATAGACCTTTCCTGCTGACCTTATAAGCCATCTTTGGCTGGAAAAAAGATCTCACCCTATCCTTTTGTGGGTTCTGCTGCTTCAGGAATTGTCTAATGGCATTATTTGGACCCATTTAGAGGGATTGTGGGGAGAGGTCTGAGAAGTTACTGCTTTTCCTCCAGAATCTTGGCTTTGCCCCCAATTGGCATTATTTTCTTCAGTAAACTTTTGGAACTCCTTTTCCATTTGACCAATTGTTTTCCCCATTTGAACAACTGTTGTCCCCATTTAGCTAATTGTATTTTTTAAGGAATTGTTTTCTTCAATTTTTCTGCTTCCTTTTCCAAGCTGTTGATTTTTAAAATATATTTTTCTTGTTTAACTTTCACTAGTTTAATTTCTTTTCACATTTTTTTCTACCTCTCTCATTTGATTTTTAAAAACCTTTTAGAGCTTTTCCAAGAAGTCTTTTTGGTCTCGAAACCCATTCATCTTCCACCTTGAGGCTTCACATGTAGGCATTTTAAGGGTATTGTCCTCATCTAAATTTGTATTTTGGTCTTCCTTGTTAACACAGAAGCTCACAAACATAAGGGTTCTTTTCTGTTTCTTACTAATATTATGGCTTATATATTTTTTACCTTTAAAGTTGAGGTCTGCTTCTGGGGCACAGGGGCCACTGTTGCTAGCTTCTTGTGCTGGGGGATAGGGGCCAGGTCACTGCAATTCTGCTCTGAGGCATCTGTGGCTTGTAGATTTGTCAGAGTCCAAGAACTGTTCACTGCACTGGGATCACCTGGCCAAGATGTGCCTGTCCTGTGGATGGTTCTTTAGGTGACAGTTTGCCCTCTCACCTGGTGCTGGTAGCTCTCACAACTGGCCTGCTGTGTCACCAGCCTGGTGAGCCAGGACCAAGGATCCTCAGTTTCTGTGTGGTGGCCAAGAGTCTCCTGTTTATTTGTCTAGATCCCCTTCATGCTGCACTGCCCTGAGCCATGCTGTGCTGCACTAAGCTGGATTGCACTCCCCTTTTGCCCAAGTGAGACTGACCTTTCCTGAAGTCTTCTAAATTATCTCAAGCTTGACAATTGTGTCTCTCTCTCGTTTTGTATGTTCTGTAATTTCAGAATCTGTTCAGAGGCTTGACTTAATGTTGTTTTTGAGGGAAACTTGGGACAGGTCAGGCAACTTCCAGGCTTCTTTCCACCATCTTGGCTCCACCTCTCCAAAAACTTGAAGTTTTTTCATTAGCTCTCTCAAGTCACTACTGCTGTGATGGTGTCTGATACCTGTTCTTAGATTTATTCCTTCATAATTCCAACTATCTATGTGTAGTCCTTACTAGGACATCATTTTCTCCTTATATTGTTGCATTCAGACACTAAAATATTTTTATATTATGGGTAAATAAGTTCATTATTAATGGTTATAGCAAATACCAGATTTAAAAAAAAAAAGTTCTTTTGGTATGATTCTTGTGCTACTTAAATTCATTCCAGTAAACAAAAACAAACAAAAAAACAGCAAACTTTTTAAAAATTCTCGACAAATCATGCCTACTTCCTCAAATAGAACTCTGAGCATCAGACACCCAGTGTCCTTGGGGTACCAGCCAAGTCATTTAACCTTATTAACAGTTTCTTTTTCTGTAAAATGGGGATAATAATTGCAGCAACATCACAATGTTGCTATAGTGATCAAATGAATATACACACATATACATATAAATGCATGTTTGTAAGTATACAAATATACCTACATGTATGTATATCTACATACATATATTTTCAAAAGTATCAGAGACAGTGATATTATTTTGCCATCTATTTTATGATATAATGTATTACTCTGGAGTTGAAGAATGTTCACTGAAATTTTTTAATCTTCAAAGTTTGGTTGATACTAAAGCTGATTTCTGATTTTATCTAGTTGAGGCTTTGGGTGACATTATTCCTTACAATTTCACTGCAGTGCTTTGTTAAGCCTGAAAAATTCTGTTGTGTGAATAGGAGCTGAGGTTATTACTGAATCAAAAAATATATAAAGCTTTCACCTATAACTGGTGTAATCTGTTTCAAATTGTATTGTGACATAGTACTGACATATAATGAAGGTATGGATGTTTTCAGTCCATTTCATGGTTTGCCCTTTTTAGTGGTCAGTGTGATCTGCACTGAAGCATTTCTAGCAAATGGTATATTGAGGTTTTTGTTCTTGTTCTGATGTACCTTCAAGAGGCATGATGCCCTCTGATATCCTTTTTGTGAAACTGACTGTCATGATTGTCTTCAATGGGACCAGACTGTGACCCTGTGTATTTATTCTATGATCATGAACAGGTGAATCTCACTGAGCTTACTTGAACAGACCACCAGCAGAGCCCAGTTCACTGTTTTTTTTTAAGGTTCCTTCCAGGTCATCACAACTATTGAGTCGGTTTCACAGCACAGGAAGTCAGCAATGTATATTATACTTTTTGCCATTCCCTTGCTTAACTAATCTTTTCTCTCCACCAGCCAAGATTGGATGATGAGATGATTATTGTTATATAATATCAGAAGTAGATTAGAATTGCTGGGATATTTGAATATTTCTACATACACACATATATATGGATATATGTTTATACATCTATGTCCACGTAGAGTAGAAGGAGAATGATGATGAAGCCTTAGACTGACTGCACAATATCACCATATTTGCTTTTGAATATTGTTTTCTATCATATATACCTATAAATAATTTGTTATTTCTTAAGAAGAAATAACCAAAAAAAGCCATCCAAATGGTACAACTACATTTTCTAGTTTAATTGCATTTTGAAAAATGGAGACTTTTCCATTGATTTAAATTAAAGATTTAATAGAGTTTGCAGCCTTGAAATGTTGCAGCAAGAAAATGTAATGTCCCAGTGAAACTAATTCAGTCACTCCATGGAATACAGTGCAGGTATACAACCTGTGATCTGCATCTTCTATAGAGCCCCCGTGGCTCCTTTTCCTGTTGATGTAATTACTGGCCTGTATGGAACAATTCTGGGAAATGCAATGGGGACTTTGCATTCCCTGAGAAAGCTCTCTTTTTTCTGTCACTGTGCTAAGTCTGAGCTTTGCCTTTTATGAGGTATGTGTAGGAATAGATGCCCCTGCTGTTATGTCTTCATCTTATTTAGAGCTTTGGAGAAAAAAAGAATAGTTATACTTCAGACCAGCAGCTGTCACCTCCATGCCAAGGCCTTTCCTATATATTACAATCTGGGTGGCAGTGGCTCATTAGGCCTAGATTTCAGTTTGGGAGAACAGTGTGCAATGCAGAGGTCAGAGCTCTTCTGGGCCTGTGAGGCCCTTGGTCCTTTGAACTTAGTTATTTTTAGTAGCTTTCTTATATTCTCTCTGACCTAGAAGTATACTCATGATTTCTAACTTCTGTCAATTCATTAAATGATGATTTAGATATTTTTATGGTGACAATTTTCTCATATGAGAATTACCATAAAAAGCATTATTAAACCTTATAATTTTTACTCCATCTCTTAATGTATGGTCTAGTTTTGAAATAAGAACTATTATAATAAATTATCTTAAGACCCTGTAGATAGATCATGTAGTTAATTTCTTCATACAGCATCTTTTATAAGGCATATGACTTTGTTCCCGAGGAATAGTTTTTCTTTATTTATGGCATGACAAGACATTAATGGATCTGCAATAGCTTATCACAGAGGTGTGCTGTCTCTGAAGAGAGCAGTCTGGTGTAACCAGTGGGATAATGGTTGACCTTGGAGTCAAGAATGCCTGGAATCAAGTTATACTCAAGAAACAATCTATTTCTCTATCTGTGGGGAAATCACTTAAACCCTCAATGCAAACAATAAGCTTCTGTTATTGTAAATTAGAAACAAGTTAATTAATGATATACATTGGTGGAAGGGGTTCCCCCCTGAGAGTATTTTAACCAAACAAATATTTAATCTGATTTCAAAAGCAAAGATATGTTTTTTTTTTTTTTTCTGAACATAATCCTTAGGAAAAAGGTTAACATCAATTCTTAATGTAGGATGGGAGAATGACTGTCTCCCATAATATCAAATTTGAAAAACATCATAGCATAGTGAAACAAACAAACATGAGGACAGAAAAGATTCCAAGATTTTAAAGATTAAAATTTTGAATTCAAATTGTAGACTTTTTAATATTATGAACATTTACAAATCTCTTACTCTATCTTTGCACACTTTTTCCATCCTTAAAATGGGGCAGTGATGTTTACTTACCTACTTACCATAAGTATTGTGGGGAAAACATTTTGTGAACATTAAAATTTATGTGAATATGATTTAGTATGATAATAATGGATGTCCCCATAAGTGAGATAAGAGATCATTGACTACAGTGATTATAAAAAATTCAGGTGAACCAAGGGGACATAATAATCATTGAGTCAATCATAAAACATTTATTAAGACTTCATATGCTTGACACTATACTAAGTACTGAGGAAGAAAAGAAAAGGAAATAAATTACCTGCCTTCAAGATACATACATTCTATATTGAAAAATGTAAATAATTAGGAACAAAGAAGATATAAAGAAAGTCAATGGAAAATCATCTGAGAGGGGAAGGCATTAGATTATGATGGAATTTAAAAAGACCTTAGACAGAAGGTAAGATGAGCTTAATCTTTAAAGAAACCGTGGAATCCAAGAGCTTGGGGTGATAGGGCAGAATATTCCAAGGATAAGTAATGAAAAGTCCAAATGAATAGACTGGAGATGTGATATCATTTTCTTTTATTTTCTTCTTCTTCTTCTTCTTCTTCTTCTTCTTCTTCTTCTTCTTCTTCTTCTTCTTCTTCTTCTTCTTCTTCTTCTTCTTCTTCTTCTCCTTCTCCTTCTCCTTCTCCTTCTCCTTCTCCTTCTCCTTCTCCTTCTCCTTCTCCTCCTTCTCCTCCTCCTCCTCCTCCTCCTCCTCCTCCTCCTCCTTCTCCTTCTCCTTCTTCTCCTTCTCCTTCTCCTTCTCCTTCTCCTTCTCCTTCTCCTTCTCCTTCTCCTTCTTCCTCCTTCCTCCTTCCTCCTTCCTCCTTCCTCCTTCCTCCTTCCTCCTTCCTCCTTCCTCCTTCCTCCTTCCTCCTTCCTCCTTCCTCCTTCTTCCTCCTTCTTCCTCCTTCTTCCTCCTTCTTCCTCCTTCTTCCTCCTTCTTCCTCCTTCTTCTTCCTCCTCCTTCTTCCTCCTCCTTCTTCCTTCTTCTTCCTTCTTCTTCCTTCTTCTTCCTTCTTCTTTCTTCTTCTTCTTCTTTGGGATATTGAGGGTTAAGTGACTTGCCCAGGGTCACAGAGCTTATAGGTGTCAAGTGTCTAAGGCAGTATTTGAACTCTGGTCCTCCTGAATCCAGGGCTGGAGCTTCATCCACTGTGCCAACTAGCTGCCCGTATCATTTTCAATGAATTGCACATAAACCAGATTCTCTGGGTTACAAATTCTATAAAAGAGAATCCTAAAGATAGGAAGGGGTCAGGTTATGAAGAACTCTATAATCCAGAGGAGTTTATATTTTATCTTGGAGGTAAGAGTAAACCCCTAGAGTTCATTTTATAAGGAATGACATGGGCATACCTAAGCTTTAAAAAATCATCTTTAGAGATGGATGGTGAATTAGTTTGAGTGCAAAGTGATTTAAGGCAAGGAGACCATTTAAAAGGTGAAATAATAGTGCATGGAAGATGTGATGAGAGCTTGAATAAGAATAAGACTACATGACTATATGATTGGCCAAAAGGGACGTTATGAGAGAGATGCTGTGAAGTTAGAAATAATAAGATTTGAAAATAGATTGGGGGGGGGGGGCAGCTAGGTGGTGCAGTGGATAGAGCACTGGCCCTGGAGTCAGGAGGACCTGAATTCAAATCAGGCCTCAGACACTTAACACTTACTAGCTGTGTGACCCTGGGCAAGTCACTTAACCCCAATTGCCTCACCAAAAAAAAAAGAAAAGAAAAGAAAATAGATTGGATGGGGGGGGGGTTGGTAAGTGAGAGTAAGGGGCAGAGCATAACACTAAGCTTTCAAATCTGAATTTGAACTGCAAGTACAGTCATGCCCTTGACAGTAATTATGACTAAAAGACAAAACTGAAAGAAAGGACTATAAGGAAGTTGCAATCTAATTAGGACAAGTAATATGTACAAAAGAGATGGAAAATAGAAAGAGGAGGTAGAGCACAAGATGGTGGATTGGGGCAGTCACCAAGCTGAGCTCTATCAATATTCCCTTCCAAATAATTTTAAAATAATGTGTCAAATAAAATTCTGGAGTCACTGGATTAAGAAAACTAAGGAGGTCGACAAAAGATTGCCATGGACGCTAGCCCAGAGCACATGTGATGAAGCAAATGCAACAGACCCCAAAGGAAGTAGGAAACAGTAGAAGCATGAGCAGAAGTTTTGGGAGACAGGAAGGGGGTCAGAAAACTGATCAAAGCCACATTACAGGGTATTCTTTGCTGGCACTGGGTACAGCTGGTAGAGACTGGCAACTCTGTTAGCCATACATAGTTCTGGGTCATAATTGTTTTTTGTTGGTTTAGAATTTTATTTTCCAAATTACGTGTAAAAGCCAATTTTGACAACAATTTTT
Organism: Dromiciops gliroides; assembly: GCF_019393635.1. NCBI lineage: Eukaryota > Metazoa > Chordata > Mammalia > Microbiotheria > Microbiotheriidae > Dromiciops > Dromiciops gliroides. Next base: position 66,027,399 of record NC_057866.1, on the reverse strand, counting down.
TAAAACTTTGTGTTCCCATTTCTCTTCCTCCCTCCCTTCCCAACCCCCACCCCAAGAGCTCAAGCAATTCAATGTAAGTTATACATGACTAGTCACAGAAAACATCTCTACATTAGCCAGGTTGTGAGAGAAAACAGATAAAAATAAGACTTCAGATTAAGGAGTTGTCCCCCCAAAATGTGTTTCAGTCTGTTTGCAGTTACCATCAGTTCTTTCTCTGTAGGTGTATTGCAATTTTCATAAGTCCTTCAGAGTTATATTGTATCATTGACTTTCTGAAAATAACCATATGCTTCTTTACAGATCATCTTACACTATTGCTGTTATTTTGTATGCAGTACATTTCTCTCTGCCTCAGTTCTTGTGGGTCTTTCCAGGTTTTTGTAGTAGCATCCTGTTCATCATAACTTTTATATAGTATCTTTTTTAAAAATTTATTTATTTATTTATTTTTTTAGTGAGGCAATTGGGGTTAAGTGACTTGCCCAGGGTCACACAGCTAGTAAGTGTTAAGGGTCTGAGGCCAGATTTGAACTCAGGTACTCCTGACTCCAGGGCCAGTGCTCTGTCCACTGTGCCACCTAGCTGCCCCTATATAGTATCTTAAACTTGATAAAGAATTTTCTTCGCAATAGCCCAGCAGAGTAGGTACCATACATTTTGCCATTGTAGTCAATCATCACAACTATTTCCCTCCATCTTATTCCCTTCCAATGATATTCACTCTATTTTCTATCTTATTTTGCCCTATTCCTCCTCAAAAGTATTTTGCTACTGACTGCCCCCTTCCCCACTCTACCCTCCCTTCAATTCACCCTTCCCTCCTTATCCTCTTCCCCTCCTACTTTTCTGTAGGGCGAAATAGATTACTCCTCCCAATTGGGTGTGTATGTTATTCCCTCCTTAAGTCCACTGATGAGGTTAAGGTCTTTGAACTAATTCTGTTTTCTTAAATTTTTCTTGCTCCCTCCCTCCTCAACTCTCTTTATGAAATCAAGCAATTCAATATGTCATACATGTACTGTTATGCAGAACATCTTTACCTTCCTCAAAAGTGTTTTGCTTTTTACAGCTCCCTCCCCCAAACTTCCCTTCCCTTCTTCCCCTCTTCTCCCACCCCACCCCCTTATCTCTTTCCCCACCTACTTTTCCACAGGGCAAAAATATATTACCATACCCACTTAAGCATGTATGTTATTCCCTCTTTGACCCAATTCTGATGATAGTAAAGTTCACTCACTGCCCTATTCCTTACCCCCTTCAACTCCCCATCATAAGTTTTTTTCTTGTTTCTTCATGTGAACTACCTCTCCCCAGTCCTCTCCCCTTTCCCCTCCCCCCAGTCTATTCTTCATACCCCTCAAACCTATTTTAAAGATGTCATCATGGGTTACCTAGGTGGAACAAGGGACAAAGAACCAGCCCTCAACCCAGGAGGCCCCGAGCCCAAATATGGCCTCAGACATAAGACACCCCATGCTGTTTCCCCCACAAAGAACAAGGATAAAAAAAAATAATGCTTTACAGATATCATTCCTTCATATTCAGTTCAGACCTGTGTCCTCTGAGTATTCCTTACAGAGAAAGTTCTTATGAGTTGGAAGTATTATCTTCTCATGTAAGAATATAAACAATTTAACCTTATAATGTACCTCATGGTTTCTTTTTTACCTTCTTATTCTTGAAAGCCAAATTTTCTATTCAGTTCAGGGCTCTTCATCACAAATTCCAGAAAGTCCTATTTTTCATTGAAATTCTATTTTTTCCTCTGAAAGATTATACCCAGTTTTGCTGGATAGGTGATTCTTGGCTGTAATACCAGTTCCTTTGCCCTCTGGAATATCATATTCCATGCCCTCTGGTCCTTTAATGTAGATGCTGCTAGATGTTGTTTTATCCTTATTGGATCTCCACAGTATTTTAATTCCTTTTTTAAAAAAGCTATTTGCAATAATTTCTCCTTGACCTTGGATCTCTGGAATTTGGCTATAATATTCCTGGAGATTTTCCTTTTGGGATTTCTTCCAGAAGGTGTTCAGTAGATTCTTTCAATTTCTATTTTACCTTCTGCTTTTAAAATATCAGGGCATGGGCAGCTAGGTGGTACAGTGGATTCCGGCCCTAGATTCAGGAGTACCTGAGTTCAAGTCTGGCCTCAGAAACTTGACACTAGCTGTGTGACCCTGGGCAAGTCACTTAACCCCCATTGCCCTGCAAAAAAAAGAATATCAGGGCAATTTTCCCTTATAATTTCTTGAAAGATGATGTCTAGGGTTTTATTTTTGTCCTGGTTTTCAGGTAGTCCAATGATGTTCAAATTATCTCTCCTGAATTATTTTTTTCCAGGTCAGATGTTTTTCCAAGGAAATATTTCACATTGCCCTCTATTTTTTCGTTCAATTGAATTTACTTTACTGTGTCTTGATTTTTTTTTATTAGGTCACTAGCTTCCATTTGTTCAATCCTAATTCTTAGTCAATTATTTTCTTCAGACAGCTTTTTTATCTCCTTTTCCATCTGACTTTTCAAGCTGTTGACTTTTTTTTATGACTTTCCTGCATCACTCTCATTTCTCTTTCTGTTCTTTCCTCCCTCTCTCTAAGTCTTCCTTCTATCTCTCCTACTTTCTCTTCAAACGCCCTTTTGAGAACTTCCATGGCCTGAGAACAGTTCATATTTTTCTTGGAACCTTTGTATGTAGGGGCCCTGAGATTGGGATCTTCTTCTGAGTGTGCACCTTGATCTTCCTTGTTGCTAAAGACACTTTCTATAATTCTAAACTTACCTTGCTTTCTCATCTTGCCCTCTTTTACTTAACTTTTAACTCTGCACTAGGGGACCCTACTTCTAGGTTACACTACTGTCCCCAGCTTCAGAGGGTCCCATGTGTTTTGGTTTGAGGGAGGGTAGGTTTTTCTCACTTGGCCTGTTCTCTGGTCTGAAGATAACCTTAAGCCTACTTACTAAACAACCAACCAGCAAAGCTTTCTGTGGTGTGGTTCTTTGCTCTGATGAGCCTGTAGCCCAACCCTACCTAGGCCTCCAACCACTCAGGATTTCTTCCTGGTTCTCTGCTGGGGAGGGACAGCTGAATTCCTCCCTAGGTCCTGCTGACACTCCTGTACTTTCCCCCCAGCCAGCCATTCAGCCCTCTCACCCAATCACAAGATCAGTTCTAGAAGATGTTGGTGCTACAGCTGATTCAGAGGCTCAGGGTTTAAATTCCTCTGGTGCAGAGTGCCTGGGGTTTCTGTTGGCATGATTGGGGGTTGGATTTTACCGGTAGCTCAGCATGGCCCCCTTTAATCTGTCTATGGCTGGAAAATAATTTCAGCCCGCATTTTTGTGGGCTTTTCTGCTCCAGGGGTTCTTTTGGGTTTTTTTTTGTTTTTTTTTTTTAGTCAATGGGGGTTAAGTGACTTGCCCACAGTCACACAGCTAGTAATTATCGAGTGTCTGAGCCCAGATTTGAACTCAGGTACTCCTGAATCCGGGGCTGGTGCTTTAACTACTACGCCATCTAGCTGCCTTCCTCCCAGGGGTTCTTTTATTGCTGTTTTGGGGGTAATTGTATCAGGAGCTCTGTGTGTTTTAATGTCTTTCCTCTGGCTCCACCCCCCTCCTGGATCATAATTAAAAGAAAAAGAAGATTGCTAGCAAGGCAGGTGCAGGAGAGCATGATACCTAGTCATAGTTCTCAGGCCAAGAGGAATGCTAGTGCTTGAGGCAGCAAGGAAATAGGGACCCTTACTATGCAACGCCCAGAGCACAGACTAGGAAAGCTGTGACCATGCTTATCTCTCGGTCAGACCACCCTGAAAGCACAGAAAACTTGCAGATTCCAAGGACTAGCTCTGAAAACATAAATATGTAAAAGCCTTAAATTTGGGACAGTGCCTCTCTACCCAAGATGAACAGATTCCTACTGTAGCACAAAGTACAAAAAGTACAAAATCAAGAAGTAGGCTGGAAAAATTGATCAAACATAAAGAACAATAACAAACAATAAAAATAACAACAGCATACTATTACTACTACTTCTACAAGATGACTTTATCATAAGATGCTATTACAATAGTAGTAAAGCCCAAGAAACAAAATAAGAAGACAATAACATGAAAAGAGTTAGAACTAACTACTCAAAGAAAAATGCTAACTAGGCAAAAGCCCAACAAAAATTCCTAGAAGATTTGAATAAAATGATAAGAGAAGTAGAGGAAAAATTGGGAAAAGAAATTAATGATGCAAGAACATTGTGAAAAGACAGTTTACATCTTGGAAATTTAAATAATATATTACCTTAAAAATGTAATAGATCTAGTGGAAAAATAGGCATAAAATTTAACTGAAGAAAATAACTCAAAAAGCAGAATTGGTCAAATGGAAAGATAGATAGAAAAGCTCACTGAAGAAAATAATTCCTTAAAATGTTCAACTGGACAACTGGAAGCCAATGTCTCCACAAAACATCAAGGGGAAAAAAAGGAAAAAAAAAACAATAACAACAAAAAAATTGAAAAAAAATGAGTAGTAGATTATTGTAAAATAATCGACCTGGAAAAGAGATACAGGAGAGGGAATTTAAGTGTTATTGGGCTAAAAGAAAGGTATAATAAAAAAGAGCCTAGACATCATATTTCTACTAATTATGAAGGAAATTGTTGTGATATCCTGGATGCAGATGTAAAAATTAAAATTGAAAGAGTCCACCAAAAACCTCCTGAAAATGATCCCAAAATGAAAATTCTCAGGTATATTTCAAGAAAATTCCAGAGTCCCAAGGACAAGGAAAATTTCTTCAAGCAGCCAGAAATAAAATATTCAAATACTGTGTACTCATAGTCAGTTACACATTATATTTAGTGGCTTCCATATTAAAGGAGCAAATGTCTTTCAATATGATATTCCAACAAAGCAATATAATCTTCCTGGGGGCTAGGGGGACAGGGAATGATGGATATTTAATGGAAAAGAAAAGTTACCAGCATTCCTGATGAAAAGACCACAGTGGAATAGAAAATATGACATTCAAACAAAAGACTGAAGAGAACAGTAAGCCTGAAAGAGAAATCATAACTTACTCAATCAAGTTAAAATGCTTCAATTTCTATAAGGAAAAATGATACATGTAATTCTGAAGAACAATATCTTTGTTAGGAAATTTTAAAGGAGTTTACATAGACAAAAGGCCTGGGTATATTATATTTCAATGTTTTCTGGCCAAAAAATGAAGGGATAAGAAAGAGAGATGTACTGAAAGTACAGGGGAGAGATAGTATGGGGAAAAATTTCTCACATAATAGAAACATGCAAGGAAGAGCTTTTACAGTGGAGGAGGAAATGGCGGGGGGGAGGGTTCTGAGCAACGATTGAACCTTATTCTCTTTAGAATTTGTTCAAAGAGGAAAGACTATATACATATGTGTAAACACATATAGTTGTGGACAGAAATCTATATTGTCCATTAGGGAAATATGAGAAGGGTATAAGAGAAAGGGAGCAGGAGAATAATAAAAGTGAGGGCAGTTTAAGGGATGCAGTGGTTAAAAGCAAAACAGTCTGGAGGAATAGGGGAGAGACACACACAAAGAAACAGAGACAGAGAAATGGACAAGGAGAGAGGAATAAACAAGAAATTGGGAAGGAAGCAAATAATGTAATAAATTAAAAAGAAAACAAAGCTAAAATAAGTAACACTTTAATGAAAGAATAAAAATACAAGGTAATTTATGGAAAGAAACATAACTATCTTTGAGGGGGAGGATAGGAAGTCTACATATAGGAGATGGTGTTTGAGATAAGCCCTGAAGGATGCTAGAGATTCCAAAAGGCAAAAATGAAGAGAGAATGCAATGTGTATAAGGTACAGCAAGAAGGCCAGTTTGGATGCATTGTATTGTTCATAAAGGGAAATAATATGTAATAAGGCAGAAAAAGTCAGGTTGGGACTTGCTTCTGGATGGCTTTAGAAAAAAAAAAAAGCTTAAGTGTTTATAATGTGTTCTTGAAGAATGAACGACTAGAGATACTGAGCAAGGTAGTAATATGGTAAGAAATGCCCTTCAGGGAAAACCTCACTTTAGCAACTGTGTGGAGGACATATTATAATAAAGAAAATCTTGAGGCAACAGTGCCAATTAGGAGTTTGCTGAAGTCGTTCAGGCAAAAGCTAATCAATGTCTGAACTTCGGTGGTATCCATATGAGTGGAGATAAGGAGAAATAAGAAAAATATTGTGTATGTAGAAGAGTCAAGGTTTGACAACTAAATGGATATGTGCGGTGAGTTAGAATAAGGAATTGAGAATGACATTGCAAATCCCAATGAATGGAAGGCTAGTACTATCCATGGAAGGAATAAAGACACTTGGAAGAGGGGAGACTGAGGTGAAGGGAGAAAATGTTTTGTTTGAATATATTTATTTGGAATGCCTATGGCATATCTATCTAGTTCAAAATATCCATTCGTTAGTTGATGATGTGAAACTAGAACTCAAAAGCCAGATTAGGGCAGGAGAAATAGATGTACTTGTCTTGAGCATAGAAATGATAATTAAATCCATGTAAGCTGGGAAGATTATAAAAAGATTGTGTAGAAGAAAAAGAAATGAATATAAGACAGAAAATGGGGATATACCCACAGGGGGATAGATTGTAAATATAAGATGCTAGAGCTTCTCATTAACAACCAATAGTTTGTGAGAAGTTGTGTTAAAATAATTATCAATGGGACAACTAGGTGGTACAGTGGATAAAGCACTGGCCCTGGATTCAGGAGGACCTGAGTTCAAACCCGGCCTTAGATACTTGACACTAGCTGTGTGACCCTGGGAAAGTCACTTAACCCTCATTGCCCTGCCAAAAAAAAAAATCAATGATGTGGAAGATTAGAAAAGGAAGTCAGTTATTCATTCAACCAAGTGGCTAGATGACCTGTAGATAATTCAGAATATTTTCACAAAATTCAGAAATATCTATTGGAATACCTCCAGAATCTTGAACATCTAGAGGCGGGGGCGGGGGGGGGGAAGGGGGGCACAGATAAAAATGTATCTTAAGCCAAAAAAAAAAAGTTCAGTTAGAATTTCAAGAAATGAAGCAAGATGTATATTTTAAGAGCTAAAATTATTTTCAAAATCAAATGACAGTGTTAGAGGAAAATAAAGTTCAGCTATGGATGAATGATATGAAAAGAATATTAAGAACTTGGAGCAAAAGGTACAAAAACTTTGTCAAAAATAACTCCGTATGGGCAGCTAGGTGGCACAGTGGATGAGGCACCTGCCCTGGATTCAGGAGGACCTGAGTTCAAGTCCTGCCTCAGACACTTGACACTTGCTGGCTGTATGACCCTGGGCCAGTCACTTACCCCTCATTGCCTGGAAAGAAAAAATAATAACTCCCTAAAAATTAGAATTGACCAAAAAGAAGATACAAAGACTATATATAGAAGGAGATAGTAAAAAACTGATGGAAAAGTATGGGGTGTTTGTGGTCCACACTAGAGAAAGGTCTACCAAGTCAAAAACAATCACAAGTTCATCAGAGTATTGAAATATTTTCTACTTTGTAGGGACAATGTGAAGATTAAAAAAAAAAAACTATCTTGGAAAGGGTTTCATAATACCAAAGCACTATCTAATTGTATGACCAATGTCAAAAGATTAGGGATATAGCACAAATATCTTTAGTTCCTTTTAATAATCCATGTAGAGAAAATAGAAAGACTCATGATGTTGGGTTGTAAGTAAATTTCAGCATTTAACCAAGAATATCATGTGTAGGAGTCCCTAACATCCTCATGGGACATGAAAACCACTTGTTACCTCAATTAGGGTCAGGCCAGTTGAACTTTGAGAGTAGGAAGGCAGCAACTGCTTTTCTAAACCCTAAGAGAAGCCTCCACACTTCTCTCATTGAGGCACCTTAAAAAGTAGGAATATCACAATGTTCTGAACTGGCATACCTTAAATTATACTGCAACTATTGAGCAGGGTATATGGCTAGGAGGGCACGGCATAGAGTCAGGTGATACTTCATAATGAAAGAGCAGTGAATCTTTACACTGTCCAGGTACATGGGCATTGACCTTTCTCCCACACTGCTGTTTAGCTGGATTTGTGTTCTCCTGAGTTTCGAAATCTCTTATCAATGTATATTTTCATTTGGATTATGTACTAAGTCAATTTGGAATCTTAACTATACAGGGCATATTAAAGACTTGGACAGTGATGAGTTTCTAAGGACTGGTATGAAGTCTTCTGAGCCCTTCTCTTCTTTATTAGACATAATTACATAATTACACCATTGCATCTACCTTCCAAAGTTGTTGTAAGGATCTAATGAGATAATAATCTGAAAGCTGCCATGTAGTAAATACTATATATTAGTTATTGTTCATCATCTATATATTTGTGTATGTGTGTGTCTATCTATATGCATGTATGTATATGCATATGTTTTGTGTATATGTGTGTGCATGTATATATGCATATATATATGCACATTATATTATATACATATTGTATATATTTGTGTGTATTTCTATATCTCATCTATCTATCTATATTATATACAGGGTAATATAAATAAATAGATATACATTCTCTCATATATCTTTATGTCCCAAATGTATACAGATAGATAGATTGATAGATAGAAATAGGGAAAATGTATATCTAGTTATTTGTATTTGTATTACCCTGCACATAATTAATGAAAAGTTGGCATTTTATCTTGGTGGCAATAGAAAGCCTCAAAGATTTTTGAGTGGTATATTACATGATTATATCTGTTTTTGGATTCTTAATATGGCATCTGAGTTAAAATTGGATTCAAGAAGGGAGAAATTTTAAGTAGAGAGAAAAGTTAGGAAGTCATTATTATATTCCAGATATCACTCATTTTTATTTGTGTAGCCTACACCATTTAAGCAATGATATCTTTCATCCAAGAATTAATGAAAATGACATCAGCATAGAAATTCATGCCTTCATGAGGAAGGTAAGCAGTGTTGGAAGAGTCAGGAACAAAGAACTAATGCACAGGATTCAAAGACATGTATGAGTTTGTGAGTTTTCCTGGTAAAAATAGATTTTAGATTCTTATATTCCAGAAATTCATGGTATAACATTAAGATGAGCTGAGCTTTGTTTGAATATTTTTCTCAAATGTTGCCTTTGAAAAGTATGGTGGGATTAAAGTAGTCTGGTTAGCTTTTCTCTAAATTACTTGAACCCACTAATTTTCAGTCAAGAGACAGTCACAGATATATGGAAAAAAGAGAGTTTGGACATTTATTGTATAACTATAATTGCTTTGTTAATTTGCCTTGTGCTAACTACAAATTTACTGAGAAATGACTGATTCTCTACCCAGTCTCCCTACCCAGGCAGGTGAATTGCCTGGGGCTGATCAGTCTTTGTCAATTCCAGAGTCTTGATTGATCTATAGACCTTCCCCCAAGCAAAATGATCCTTGGACTTTGTCATTATATACAAAGGGTCCACCTACATTAAGTAGTTTTTATTTAGAGTTGAGTAGACTCTATACTTAACTCAGGATTAGTTTCTATAGTTTCTTTTGTTAAAGGTTCATTTATATTAAGTAGTTAGTAGTTTCTGTATTTGACTCCCCACCCTCCAGAAGTCTTCTGGTTCCCTTTTGTTCTATTACCCCATAAAAACCCTGTCTTCCATTCCCATCTTTGGGTATTCCTAGCTTCTGGCTTTGTGATACCACTAGCTATAGTTTCTCTACCCCATTAAAGACCTTATTTTATGCTATATTGATTGTTTTCTTAATTTCCAGTTTAATACTTGATATTTCACATTCCCTCATTGCATTTTTTAGGTGTATAATAGCTGTTTGCTTTATATATATATTTTTTCCTGATTGAATTGTAGGTGCCTCAATTCAACAAAGTTAGAAGAACATTCAAACTAAAATGCATTTTTTTTCTTGTATGTAGAAAGAACCTGCCCAAATTTAATCCTACATTAAGAATACTTTGAAGTCATCTCCAAAGAACATAACACAAGATCATTTTTTTTTCTGATTCAATATTCAAGGAGCCCTTGGCAAAAGGAAAACCAACTCTTCCATAGGACACATTCTTTTTTGGCCACCATCCTCTTCCTTATCATCATATATGAATCCTTCCTATGGGTAGTACATTTTGGCAGGCCCTGGGAATAGATATATCCAAGTCTCAGTGGTCTCAGGATTATCAAGAGATGTTTTTATTTTTCTCTTTGCATCCCTAGGAACTAGTACAATACCTGACACATAATAAGTAAGAATCATTGATTGATTGATTATTAGAAAATGACATCATTAATAAGTATTTATTAAGGAACTAATGATTTAAAACTTTTGATCCCAAAAACTCATATTAAACAAAACAGATAAATATCTTGCCCTCTAAGACTGAACAGTTTAAGGTTAGGGATACTTTTGACCTCAGTTTCCTTATGTATAAAATGAAGAAGTTGAACTAAGTAGCTTCTGTGGTTCCTTCCAGCTCTAGGCCTATGATTCATCCTATGGAAACAAACAAAAGTCTATTACTGTCAGATACAGAGATATAACCTAAGGCTGTCTGAGTGAGGTAAGGCTGAAGAAGAGGAGGAGAATTGCAATTATCCACTGTTATTGTACCTATAATCAGTTCATATGCTATTTACAACCTTTTCCTGGAAATTCTTAAAAGGTAGCCATTTTGGACAGCCTCCATGATCTCTTCCTTCCCTACCTGATCCTTTTTTGGAATATTCGTTTCATAGGCTATGTTAAGGGCTAAAATTCTAGCTAAACTGTCTAAAATATCTAATGAGTGGTCGCCAATAAATTATAAGCTTTAGCAAGAGTTAGACTTTTAAGCATTTATTAAGGAGAATAAGAATTTGGTAAAGAGAGAGAAAAAGGCCTAGATTTCTATCTATTAAAGGGAGAGCACATTTCTAGCTCCCTTCTCCACCAGAGTCCAGAGGAAAAGAGCGCGAGACTGAGCGCCAGTCTCTTCCTTCCTCCTCCCACTAGCCCGCGTCACTTCCTGACTCCTGGTCTTGCCCTCAAAGACCTTCCCTTCATGGGCAGAACTCCTCTACAGTAAGTATCCAGCAGGTGGCATTATTCCAATCGTTACAGTCCCCCCTGTTGTTCCTCAAGAAACAAAATGTTTCCTTGACGGAACAGTAAAAACAATATGATAACTATTGCTAACTAATAATATGTGAACAACAATATAGAAAAGGAAGAGAGGAAAGTTTTGTCCAGAGGGGCGATTTTTTTTGTCCTCATGAACCGACGCTTTGACATTAGTCTTGCAAAGGGAGGGCCTCTGCAGAGAATACATGTTACAGATGGTGTATATTATAACAGAAAGAGAAAAAAACCAACAAAAAGAACAAATCAAAACTGTTCATTTAAAGTCTCTGAAAGTCTTTTCTCAGATGTCCTCTAGGTGTAGTCGCGGAATGGAAGTCTTTTCAGGGGTTGATGTGTGGATGCTGGTAATCAGCCAGGAAAATTTCCTACAAAATTGAGCTTAACACAACTTTAAAATAGCTTTGTCAATAATCAAATCAAACAATGAAAGTTCTCAAAAACATGTCTAAGGGAATTCAGAATCTTAGTTGTTACACATGAAACATATAATAAAACAAAAATTGAAACATTCTTTAAAATTATAATATTACTATAGTCCCCCCTTATGGAGGGTAATTGAGAAGACAATTGCTGTGATATTAATTTTTTAAAATAATTTTTATCTTTGTTTCATCATTTTTTGCATCATCTGCCTAATTATCCTCATGCCATTATGAGAAATTTAAAAATCTAATATAATTGGTAACAGGTGTCAAGGCCAAATTCAACACTGTATTTATCATGACACCTGAGATAATTATGGGGGTTACCATAAAAGAACAGAGAAATGATGGGATATGAGCATTCCCACACTTGAGCAATATATACTGCCCATGCAGTATGCCAGGTCTAAAATAGGTGGATGGAATATATGTCCATGCCACCGAACATATTGGAGGAAACTGAGTCAGACTTAATCAGATGCATGGGATTGAGATGTCCATGGCATCAGGCATATAGGAGGGAGCATAGAAGCCAGGTGTAGAAGTGAGATGGGTGGGATCAATACTTCCAGCCATCTGTACAATATTGTGGGGGAAAAGAGAATAAAATATTAAACCAAGAGAATCCAACCTCAACATTAGTCAAAAGCCGTTCCCTCGGCCATACCTTGACTTCATGCATGTCTCCCCTCATGTGACAGTTCAGTGTCTGCTCCTTGAGCAATATGTATTCCTCTTGTGATTGGATGGCACCTTGGCCAACTGGCATCTGATAACTCAGAATAAAGGCAATTAATGTCTTAAATGATAAGTTCCCATAATCCAAGTCTCATATGGATTTAAAAATTGAGGATAATAAATGATTGCAAAAAATGTGAATACATCTTGACTCAGAACACAATATATAATTATGCAACAATTTCAAATAATACCCCTTTTTTTTAACTTAGTATACAATTACTTTTTTGAAAAATCTGAACATATTTAAATACAAGTTAAAGCACAACACAATCTCAAAGAAAACTTTTACAAATGTTCCCCTCTTTTTTTTTTTTTTTGGAATATGCTTATCAAAAATAATACTTCTAGAATCAATTTACACTTGCCATGGCAAACAATTTGCCAGGGAAATGATTTAAAGAGTTTGATCAAATAATCAGTTGAGAAAAAATAACAAAAACAAACAACTCAGAATATGGGAGCACAATACTCCTAGAATTAACATTGTATAATAAAATCAAAACCATCTTGCAATGTTTCAAAATTAGATAGACAAATGAATAGAAGAAAATACACATGGAACAATAAAATACAGTGAAATTCAAACTAAGGAAATCTAAATGAATATGAACTTAATATCAATAAGAGTATTATAAAATATAAACTTGATCACATGACTATAAAAAGCTTTTACAAATATTCTCCTTGTTTTAGAAACTAAGTATAAGACACAATCTCAAAAGCATGAAAATCTCTATGAAAATAAACCCATACCATTAATTTCAAAATGTATATATAATAGCACAGAAATCCTATGTAACCTCTGAACTGATACTATTACTCTGAGTGAATTCAGAACACTTTTGATTCCGATATCTAAAATCCCCAATACTCATATCAATACCTTGCTGTTTACTTCTACATTTCTGTAAAATATATATACTTCCATGGCAAAAGAAGCAGAGTCTTGAACTATGTTGATGATTGTCATTCTCATTCAGCTTAAGTTTTTCTTCTTTAACCCCTCTATATTGTCTGTCAGTCTTTTCACCATACAAATGCTTTATAAGATTACTAATTAAAGACAAAAGCAGGTTAGCAAAATTATGAACAAAACGAGTATATCTGGAATTTAAAGGGTTTTCTAAGGTTGTCTCAGAAGCACAGCCAGGCTGGGGAAGGGCTGAGCCTGAAGCTGCAAATGTAGTTAGAGAAAGTTGAGCATGCGCATCAGATCTCTGGACTTCCCAGGCAGGGGAAGCAATGGGCTTGGCCATAGGAGGAGTAGAGGGTGGGGTCTGGAGAGGAGGGGAGGGACCAGAGCAATTTGAATCAGACTTGATTTTGAACTCAGGCCTGGATTCCTCTTCCCCCACTTTGCCTCCAGGTGCTAGGGGATTAAAAGCTTCTAGAGGGTGGGTCATTGCCTCCAGGCATGCAAAATTAGAGCAACAATTAGTGTTAGAACTGGGAAAAGCTGCAGGAATCTCTTCAGGTTTCTCTGAAAAAGCATGGTTGGGAGAGGGAGAGATATTTCCTTGTGTGAGTAAGTTGCTGGCTCTTTTAACAAAAATAAAAAGAAAAATAGAAAATCCACAAAAACAAAGCATTAACATGATCTTATCTCCCATTTGTCTGGTTAAACAGACTAAAATCAAAAATAGGGTAATTAGGGAGTTTAAAAGGTCCATTTGAAAAAATTTAAAGGGAAAACACCAGGCAATTCAGCAGTACTCAAGATTTAAAGGGTTAGGGTAGGGAAAATTTCTTACCCAACCGGAAGATCAGAAGTGAGGTTCAGCTTTCCTCTTCGTGGTCAGCCATCTGTTAAGGGCTAAAATTCTAGCTAAACTGTCTAAAATATCTAATGAGTGGTCGCCAATAAATTATAAGCTTTAGCAAGAGTTAGACTTTTAAGCATTTATTAAGGAGAATAAGAATTTGGTAAAGAGAGAGAAAAAGGCCTAGATTTCTATCTATTAAAGGGAGAGCACATTTCTAGCTCCCTTCTCCACCAGAGTCCAGAGGAAAAGAGCGCGAGACTGAGCGCCAGTCTCTTCCTTCCTCCTCCCACTAGCCCGCGTCACTTCCTGACTCCTGGTCTTGCCCTCAAAGACCTTCCCTTCATGGGCAGAACTCCTCTACAGTAAGTATCCAGCAGGTGGCATTATTCCAATCGTTACAGCTACATGTATTGGGGGTTGGGGGATTGGGGTTGGTATAACTGTTGTTTTGACATCCAGGATCCAGTCATTATTCACTGATGTTGGATGTAAAATTTATGTTAACCCAAGGCAAGAAATAAGGGTGGTTGGGGTATAGGAATTACATTGATATACTTCCACAGATTTTAAGGTGCATACAGGCTGGAGATAGGGGCAACTGAGCCAAACAGCAATGTTCTATCCAGTTCATGTAGTGAAATAAAGGAGGATCCAGTGATCAGTATCACTTCTGCATGGACAAAAGAGTATGCAGAGCTTAAAGAATGAGTGCTTAAAAGTCATTCAAGTTTGTGCAAAGGGAAAAAAAAAAAACTAGAAAAGGATCTAGAAGTAAAAATGAGCTTTATCATGAGAGAAGAAGTAATAATATAGGAAGGCACGGTTTTAATATGTATTCTTTGAAGTTATTAAAATACATGATTCCATAGTATATGGTAAATTATAATTCTATTCATAGGGTAAAAACTATGATAAAATGTAAAATTTAATGCATATCTTTATTTCCTGATAGATGTTAGTTTCAGAACTAAATTGGTCGAATGTTCTTAAGGTATATAAGGCATTCTTTAAATATTCAAGAAGGAAAGCCACTTCTCACCTTTCTTAGCCCAATGAAATATCAATTTTAGTCTTTTTTTAAACATAAAAGAAGAAAGATCAGTAATATAATGAGACTCTTGTTTCTCTTCTTTGAGTGGTCTTTTAAAATTATCAAAAAAGAAAATGCCTTTGTCTCTAACTGAACATTGTTAGTCTCCTGATCTTGAACAGGATGCAAGGGCTTTTGATCCTGCTAACTTTTTCTTATAAACATCTGTTGCACTTTCAAGAACTTGAGAGCTGGATCCACTAATAAGCATTTTTTAATCTTTCAAATTCATGTATCTATTGAGGATATCTTAATAAACCTGGGGAATAGAGTTTGAAATTTCTTCTCTCACTATATGACATAATAATCTTTTCTTACAACAGTCCAAGGACCATCTGAAATCTATTCACACATCCTTTTGAATTCTGTCATTGCCAGTTTAAGGACTACTGGGAAAGGGAAAACACTAGGAATTCTTATCAGAGAAATACAATCAATTTTGAATTAATACAGCAAATTGTCATTAATTTCTACTATGTGCAAATTGAGCTATGTGTTGGAGTGGAAGGAGTTCTAGCTTTCAGGAACACCCATGGTCAAAACCTGCCCATTACTAGCTATGTTGACCCTAAATAAGTCATTTAATGTCCATATACTACAGGGAGTCAATTAACCAATTTGTACTGTAGGAAAATTAACTACTAAGTGGTGAGGAAATAATTAAGCATTTATTAAGCATCTACTAAATGCCAAGCACTGTGCTTAACAAAAAAATTATATCCCATTTACATATATTATTTACTAAGTCATAGACAGTTTTAGGTAATCAGGGATTGTCATACAAATCACAAATCCTTTGCAAATTTCTATTTGTAGAAGACATTGTGTTATGCATTGGGAATACAAAAATAGTGCTTGGCATATAGTACATAATTATTAAATATGTCTTGATTTAACTAAATCCCAAGTAACCCTCATAGGTGTATTTAATTCTAACACCTATGAAGTGCAGTGTGTGGCTTAGTAGATAGCATCTCCTTCAAATCAAGATTAGGACACTTTTTAGCTGTGTGACCCTGGGCAGGT
Source organism: Dromiciops gliroides (assembly GCF_019393635.1). NCBI lineage: Eukaryota > Metazoa > Chordata > Mammalia > Microbiotheria > Microbiotheriidae > Dromiciops > Dromiciops gliroides. The sequence goes on along the minus strand of NC_057866.1, from coordinate 66,011,189 downwards.
CTCTTAAGCTTTATCTACCTTAGTTTTCTCTACTGTTAAAGATGCATAATGTAGCATCTTTCAGCATTGTTACAAGGATAAAATGTGATAATATTTCAAACTATAATATGCTATATGACGGTATTATTTTTAATATTATTATTATTGTTTTCAAATAAGTTGCATGAGATAATCATGAAAGGAAATCTCACTTACAATTTGGAGGAATTAAGAAGGTTCTTTCCTTATAGGAAAAAAAAAAAGAATTTCAACAAATGTTGATGTGGGAGGAGAGAGACCATTCCAGTCAAAGTGAAAAATGAAGCAAGACTAGTTAAGTTCAGGGGAAACTAGAGAGCCTCTTGAGAAAGGAGACAAGGTTGATTAGAGGTTGCAGGCCTTGTTGAATGAAAATAAATTCTAGGAAATAGGAATGTCAAACCAGAAGAGAAGATTGAGGGTATGAGTGGGGAACATGGTAGTACTTTTCAAGTATCTGAAGAACATTCACATACAAGGATTTGATTTAACTGCCTGGGCCCAAGGGAATCAATATCAAGATATCTCTAGCACTGTCAAAATAATCTCATTATTTAGTTAAGAGGCTTCTTAATCTTTAGTTTATCAGTTTGGGAGCAGTGTGGTGGAACTTTATAAACAGCCCACATTAAATTAAACGAAGTCAGATAGCCAAATAGTCACAAGTCCCCAGTTTAGTCCTCCAGTCAGATTAGCCCCCCAAATTAGGCTAGTCACCAAAAATATTTTTACATTTGAATGGTGACCACGAAGGGATTTACGGCCCAATTATAATTTTTCTAAATTTATCATTTTTCATATAATCATAATTTTTCATAAATCCAATTATATATAAATTTTCCAGGTTAGTTATAGTTATGAATAATTAATTTTTGTACAACACCATGCAGGAAGAGATAGAGAAATTCCACTTAAAATAACTGCATACAATGTAAAATACTTAATATTCTGCTTCCTAAGAGAGAGCAAAAAACATTTTACAAACACAGAATCCTTTTCACACAAAGACAGATCTAAACAATTGTAGAAATATTAATTGCTCATGGGTAGGCCATGCCAATATAATAAGAATTACAATTATACCTAAATCAATTTACTTATTTAGTTTCATACTAATAAAGCTTCCAAAAAATTATTTTATAGAGCTAGAAAAACAGTGACAAAATTCATCTGGAAGAACAAAAAGTCAAGCATATCAAAGGAATCAGTAAAAGAAGTCATAAGGATGATGGACTAGCAATTGCAGATTTCAAATTATATTACAAAGGGGTAATCATAAAAATAAATTGGTACTGAATAAGAAATAGAGTGGTGGATCAGTGGAATAGATTACATATATAATACATAGGAGTAAATGACCATAGTCATCAAATGTTTGAGAAACCCAAAGATCCAACTACTTAGGGAAAGAACTCAACATTTAACAAAAATTGTGGTGAAAACAGGAAAGCAGTTTGGTAGAAACTGGCATAGGCCAAGATCTCACACTGTATAACAAAATAAGGTAAAAATGGATAAATGATTTATACATAAAGGGAGATATATAAGTAAATTGGGAGGGAGAACATGGTTAATGTACCTGTTTGACCTATAAATAAGGAAGAGTTTATGACCAAACCAGAGATAGATGAGATTAAGGGAAGTAAAATGGATAATTTTCATCATGTAAAATTTAAAACCTTTTGCACAAACAAAACCAAGCAGTTAAAATTAGAAGAAAAATACGAAAATGAGGGATGTTTTTATGCAACAAGTTTCTCCAAGACCCAATTTCTTAAATATGTATGTAAGCGATCCATTCATTAGATGATAAAGGTTTGAATGATACTAAGAGGTAGTTTGCAGAATAAGAAGTAAGTCATCAATATTCACATGAAAAGAGTGGAAACAAGATGGCTGAGAAAAGCAGAGACTCACCTGAGCTTTGCCCAAAACTACTACAAATACCTTTAAATAATACCATGAGACAATTCCCACAGCAATAGAATCCACAAAAGAAAAGAATTGAACCACTTTCTAGTCAAAGACAACTTAGAAGGTCAGCAGGATGATATATCCCACCTGGGTAAGTGTAGAAAACAGTGCAGCAAAAGTAGCATCATGATATGCCAGGCCCCAAAAACAAAGAACAGGCCTTGGGAGCCACTGAATCCATAGCAACAGTGGCTACTTCCTGAACTCTAAGCCCACAGATGGTAAGAAAATCAAACAATTGGTCAGAAGGAGATTAGAGAGGTTTCTTTGCTAGTACTGAGGCAGGACTTTGTTGCTAGCCATACTCAGTTCCACGATGCAGTCCTGGGGGTGGGGGAGGGGGGGAGTCCCAGGGTGAGGAGGAGCACTAGCACACCAGTGCTTATGGCCAGTGGTGTGGGGACCCTCATCACAGTTCCATGACAAAAAAGAGTGCATGTGATCTCTTCCAGGCCCGGAGAGTAGTAAAAACACTCCTTAGATCAAACCACCTTGGAAGAATTGAAAATTTACAGGTCCCTATAAATATCTCTGAAAACAGCTAGAAAAATTCCCTGAAGCTTGGGATAGTGCACCCTGGAAGTACAGCCCTACTTTAACAAAGAGTTAAAAGACAAGAAACAGGCTGGGAAAATGAGAAAACAACAGAAAAATATTCTGACCATAGAAAGCTACTATGTTGACAAAGATCAAAGCACACACCCTTAGGAGAAGGTAACAAAGTCAAAGCTACTACATACAAAGCCTCCAAGAAAAAAAGAATTAGTCTCAGGTCATAGATGGTCTCAAAAATGATTTTAAAAATCAGTTAAGAGAGGTAGAGGAGAAATTGGGAAGAAAAATGAGAGTGACACAAGAAAATCATGAAAAAAAGAGTCAACAGCTTAATAAAGAAGGAAATGCAAAAATTCACTGAAGGAAAAAAAAAATCTCCTTAAAATGTAGACTTGGCCAAATGGAAACAGAAGCACAAATATTCGCTCAAAGAAAAATTAAAAATTTCCTTAAAAGATAGAATTGGCCAGATGGAAAATGAGGTACAGAAGCTCATTGAAGAAAATAATTCCTTAAATATTAGAATGGAACCAGTAAGAAAAAAAATATCATTGGAGTCACAGACAATATAAAACAAGATTTAGCAGCTTCTATATTAAAGAATCAAAGGTCTTGGAATATGATATTCTAGAGGGCAAAGGAATTGTGATTACAACCAAGAATCATCTGCCCAGCAAAAATGAGTATAATCTGTCAGGGGGAACATAGGCATTTAATGGAAGAGAGGCCTTTTAGATATTCTTGATGAAAAGACTAAAGCTGAAAGAAAATTTCACTTTCAAATACAAGACTCTATAGATACCTACAAAAGTAGAGGAAAGGGAAATCATAAGGGGTTTAAAAAGGTTAAACTGTTTACATTCCTACATGGGAAGATGATACTTATAACTAATAAGAACTTTCTCATTAACAGGACAATTGGAAGGAGTATATATAGACAGAGGGCACAGGTATGAGTAGAATATGAAGGGATGATATCTAAAAATAAAACTAAGGGGAGAGAGAGTAATGCTTTGGGAAAAAAGGAAAGGGAGAGGTGGAATGAGGTAAATTATTTCACAGAAAAGAAGGAAGAAAAAAGCTTATACAGTGTAGGGGTAGATGGGAGAGGTGAAGGAGAGCCAGTGAACCTCACACATCAGAATTGGCTCAAAAAGGGCATAACATACAAAATCAATTGGGTATAGAAATCTACCTTACCTTGCAGAAAAGTAGGAGGGGAAAGAGATGGGGGTATATGTTAGCAGGGAAAGCAGATTGGAGGAGGGGTAGTCAGAAGCAAAATTCTTTTGAGGATGGACAGGGTGAAAAGAGAGAGAGAACAGAATAAATTGGAGAAAGAAATAGGATGGAGAGAAATATATTTAGCAACCATAATTGTGAAAAAATTATGAAACAAGTTTCTCAGATAAAGGCTTCATTTTTCTGACATAATAAAGAACTGAGTCAAATTTATGAAAAAAAAAACAACAAAAAAACAACAACAAAAAAACAACAGTAAGAGCCTTTCCCAATTGATAAATGATCCAAACATGAACCCATTTCAGATAAGGTGATCAAAGCCATCAGTAGCCATAAAAATGCTTTAACTCTCTATTGATTGAATTGATGAAAATCAAAGTAGTTCTGGGGTTTTACCTCATACCTATTGGACTGGCTAATGAAATAGAAGAGGAAAATGACAAATATTGGAGGATATGTTGGAAAATGTGATTATGATGGAATCCTTTTGTGCTATAAGAAATAAGGAGCAGGGGGCAGCTAGGTGGTGCAGTAGATAAAGCACCAGCTCTGGATTCAGGAGTACCTGAGTTCAAATCCGGCCTCAGACACTTAACACTTACTAGCTGTGTGATCCTGGGCAAGTCGCTTAACACCCATTGCCCTGCAAGAAAAAAAAGAAAGAAAGAAATAAGGAGCAGGATGCTCTCAGAAAAAAACCTGGAAAGACTTAAATGAGCTTATGCAAAGTGAAATGTACTATGTCAGAATTAACAGCAATATTGTAAGATGATCAGTAGTGAACAATTTACCTATTCTCAGCAATACAATGATCCAAGGCCTCTATTGTGTTATCCATGCCCAGAGAAAGAACTGATGGTATCTGAATGCAGATAAAAGTATATTTTTAAACTTTATTTTTCTTGATTTTTTAATGTTTTCTTTTACAACTCAACTAATATGGAAATATTTTGCATCAGAACACACATAACCTATATCTAATTGCTTGCTTTCTCAAAGGGGGTGAAGCAGGGGGAAGGAAGAGAATTTGGAACTGAAAAATTTTTTAAATGGATGTTAAAATAGTTTTTACATGAAATTGGGGGGAAAATAGCAAATAAAGAAAAAAAAAGGAAGAAATGTATTAGTTAATTTGGTAGAGAAGAGCAAGCTAGAAAGAGAGTAGCTGTACCTCCCCAGATTCAAAAAGATTTATATTATATGGGATTTGGACAAAATTCAAGTTAAGAAAAAGCTAAACAATTTTGCCAAGAGGGAAGCCTGAAAAACAATGTAGTTTGAGATAGATATAAATTAATTGTAATCCAAGACAGAAACTTGGAGTGTACTCCTCAGGAATTCCTGGGTGTGGTAACCCAAAACAAGAATGTTTGGGGTAGATCTGGTATCTGGTAGAATTGAACATATCTTGTAATCATCTCTAGAATTCCTAGAGTAACTGGAATCAGGGACGTTATGGTTGTGGAAAACCTTTAATCACACAAGTTTGGATTTAAAAAGCATAATAATTTTTCCCCAAGGAGTATAATAAATTATTTTCTGCACAGGTATTAGAGTGTGAAATATTGAATATGTTACCAAATTTTTGTTATTATAATTATTTTCTTTTTGTCTTCTTTCATTTGTCTTTAAAACAATTCTTTGTATATGGGAGAGGGAAAAGGAGAGGAGAGAAATGTGGGTGATGGAGAAATGTAGCAATAAAATTTATGTTAAAAAAAGAAAATGCAACCGAATTGCAAGGTTTGGGAGATAGAGATATGATTTGAAATAATTGTATGCCTGAACTTCATAGGTAAAAGGGTGAGTTCCAGGAGAACAGATATCTAGAAGTAGCACTGGGAAACACTAATGATGCCAACCTTCCCTATGAAATCTTTGAGTCACAGGCCATGAGAAAAGGATGGGCCAGCACTGGAAATAGCAGCAACAAATATCTTATCCTTTGTGGAGAACCAGGCTTCATTTAATGAAAGGAGATAGAAATAACATAAGAGGAAGATGCTGAAGATGAAGGGGAGGTCTTTTATCACAGAACAGATGTTCTAAGGAGCACAGTGAAAGTGATGGACATGCACGTGTCACTTTCAGTTTTTCAATATGCCTTATACTCCTTGAAGGAAGAGGGTCATAGAAACATAAGCAAATAACAAAGAGGTTTGACAATACCAATGTAGAGACTACATTATCTTTTTCATACCATAATTTGTCAGGATTTTATTGCTTTGCCTTATTCTGACCTTGATTTTACAGTACTCCCACTGATGCCAATTAGGAGTTGTGTGCATGCTGCTCAAAAAGCAATATATAGCTCTTTGAATTTATAAACATTCGTGTGCAGAAGGAAAGGTTTCTAAAGTGATAACAGAGCTCTTTCACATAGGAATCAGTCCATGTTGTAGCTTGATAAAATAACAAACAAGGCAATTTTATTGATGGGCTAAGACTCTCAAAATACCACAATATTTTATTAGCCTAAGTAGTTTTCACCTGCCCTTTAATTATGGAAATGCAACATTTTGATTTGTTGATGAACTTGTCATATCACTGGTGTGAATACTCCCTCCACTGGTGTGTAATGCCACTCATACACACCTTCTCATCTTTTCTGAATCTTGACTACATCCTTCCATAAATCTTCCATTTTTTTTTTTTTACTATCCCAAGTTCTACAGATCGTCCAGGTATTTTAAGTTTTTGTGACTATTAATGTAATTGGGAATCTTTTATCTGATATTCTTGCTACAGCACCAAGCAATCTTGATTTTGGTCAATATTCCCTTAATGATGTACTTTATTCTCTTGAATCCACCATGATTATCCCATTGCTTTTTAAGTCACTGACAATTTTGAAATAGAATATAAACAGTAAACTTGTTTGTCATATAGATGTAATTAAATACTAATCAAATGAGATATTTGTAAAGTACTTGACATAGTGCATGAAACATAGTAGGTGTTTCTGAAATATTTATTCCCTACTCAGACTCCATTGTTGTATCTCCAGTTTTGAGTCTGATAGTATCATAGGATCATGGGAGTAGACCTATTAAATGATAGATATCAGACTTGAACCTAGGTTTTTTGACTCCAGTTCTAGTGCTCTTTGTACCATATCGTGCCACTTCATTTGTTCAAGGCCACAGAGCCCAATGAGGACTCAGACAGGTCAATCGACTCACCTGACACAAATAGTAAACTAGAGAACAAGAATAGGAGTTCATATTTCTGCTTCCAGATAAAGGTGTATGTTGAATTTTCAATTTTCTAAATACTTTTTTTTCCCTGAACAGACCAACAAACTAGGCATTTTTTTTTTTGTTTATTTGTTAAGCTCTAAATAAGTTACTTTCAGATCTGTGCTTGCAAGGCAATACCTGCTTAAAAATATATAATTATAATGGTACATTAAAAAGCACTTGCACATCATGCATCTTTAAAAAAAATAGAAAGTGATGTGACTTAGTATGTAGTGTTATCACACATAGTGATAAAGAGGCAACTCAATGTATCAGAAAACATATGTATTGGACCTGGAGAAATAAGAATGCTGGATTTGAATTTTTCTCAGATACTTCCTTTCTAATTAAGCCTTAGCATGTCTTTTATATGAACTTTCTGTGTCTCATTTTCTTCATCTGTCAAATAAATATAATAATACCTGTGACATTTACTTCACAGAGTTGGTGTGAGAATATAATAATAACAATGATAACTAATATATCATGTATTAAGCACCTAATATGTTCCAGGAACTGTGCTTAATGCTTTACAAATATTTTCCTATTTGATCCTCACAACAACACTAGGAATTAGGTATTATTATGATACCAACTTTACACATGTGTAAACTGAGGCAAACAGAGGTTCAAACTTGCCCAAACTCATCCAGATACTAAATGTCTGAGGGAAAATTTGAATTTAGATTTTCCTGTCTCCAAGCCTGCCACGTTATCTTGTGTGTCAACTAGCTGCTTATTTGATAAACTATGTGAATTTTATTTTTATCCTTAAATTTTATATAGCATTTTTATAAACTTGTTGGTTTTAAATGATCATACTAATATTTTGGGGGCACCTTTTACATATAAAATATAATAATACCAGTTAAATCATTAAAAATTAAGTAAGGAAGGTAAATATATGAGAGTTGACATTCTCGGTTTGGGGTGTTTGTTGATTACTTGAATCCTAAATATGATATACTAATTTCTAACTTGCAAAAACACACCCATATACACATATACTTTTTGAATAGACTTTGGATAGAGACATGGGCAGTTGATCATTTTGTACAGAAGGAATCACAGAAAGATAGGACTTTATAATCTTGGAAAACATGCTATCTGTAACTATCTGGGCTACTTTGATTGCTGATTGCATTTTACTCTGTTTCCTTTTTCTCTTCCATAGCTGGTGTATGATGATGTTGCCAAATTCCAGGGTTTTCCTCTCTTCTATATAAAAAGAACAACAACAACAATAAAACCAAATAACTTATTTGGTTTATTCTCTTTCAACTAGGAAGATTATTATTTAAATATGGGAATTTTCTCCTATTTGAGTTCAAATGACCATCACTTTCTACTAATGCTCTCTTTTGTTTTGAAATTAGTGTTGTCAACCCCTGAAATCATCAGGAATACCTGATGAATATAAAATTTTAGAAAATATATCACACAATTCTAAATACCCTCCAGTAACAATAATACTTATTTTAATTCCTATAAAAGCATTTCAAACAAAAGGAGAAAATTTTAGGATGAGCAAAATGTAAACACCAGTTAATAAACACAAAAAACAAGATGTTCCATTTTACTTTCAATAAATTTACGAGGTTACATTAATGAAGCTTTCACAGAACCCTAATCATAGTAAACATATTATAATGAAATTGTGGTATCCTGGGGGTGACTACCTTCAGATGCTCAATAGCAGCAACTGAAAGCAAAATGAGATATCATACCTCAGTTTGCTTTTCCTGCTGGCAAACAACATAAAAGATAATAGAAATTTGGAAGAATACACCCCATAAATCCAGATCTGGATCTGCACTATTGATCAATCAGTAGGAACCAAATTATGTGAAAGGAAAAAGATGGACCATGTAATTTACATGTTCTAATTAACAAACTTGTAGTTATTATGAAAGTGAGCATAGTACCCATGAATACTCTTCCTTGAAAGACAGTGGTATTTTTTATTGATTGATTTGTTGTTCATCCATCCATTCATTTATTTGTTTGATCATTCATTCATTTAATATTATTGAACCAAAAACAGAAGCAGAATTTATTTTTTTCATAATATAAATATTTTAGAATTTATCAAGGTTTTAACAAAATATTTTTCAAATTCCATTGTTTATTATTGTTGTTATTCTTGTTGTGTAGGCAGATGGAGGAAGCCTAAATTTGAAAAGAAATCTCACCCCAGACCAAAAATTTAAGTAATTAAGTGCACTGAGTATACTGTGCTAAGTGGTAAGGATCACAATGACTAAGAACAGATTATGTCTTCACTCAGGTACCTTACATTTTACTTGAGTCATAAAATAAGTACACAATTAAATGGATAATACAAAGTGCATTCCAAGTAATATAAAGTTATGTCAAAAGGGAACAGATTATCAACAGTTGTGAAGATTGGGAAAGTTCTCACAGAGTTAGCACTGATTATTCAATTCATAGAACAAAACCTGTCTATAATAAGGGAATCTAGTACTGGATGCCTAACATTATTACAGTGATGATATGAGAAGGTAATGTTTTCCCCAGGCTGAAGTGATCACCACCTCATACCTTTAATATGGATTTAATCACATTTCTTTTGGTATTCTGGCATATATTCTCATCTAAGATCATTAAGGGCAAGGATCTGGTTTTGCTTTTTTAACCTTATCTCCTCCAACATCTAGCAAATTAGTCTTCATACATGTACTCCCTCCATAGACATTTGTTAAACTGGTTGATGGACCGCTGAAAGACATATTTTCATTTTTTAATATGAAACCACTTAACAGGATGAGCCCATCAGAATTACCCTAATTATAAATTACTCTTGCCTTGAAAAATAATGAAGTGACCAACCAATTTAGTCAAAATGGTAAATTGATTGATTGTGTCCAACTTATATCAACTCTAATTTAACTTGAAAGGACCTGTGATTTCATCAGTGCAGGTACTTCTTCCACTGGAAGAAATCAAACTTGCAGCATGCCTTAGTAGCAAGTTTTCATGGGGTAGTATGTTTTGGGGAAAAGCATGTGATGGGTTATCTCCTAGCTATAAGTCCCTTTGAATTTAGGAAGACTGGTATTTAGGATTTATATTTTGATATAAAATGTGTTTTAGATGATGGAGGAAAGGCAGTAACCTCTCAGACCTCCGCACATGATTATGCAAAAACCCTCCAAATAATGCCAATTCCTGGAGCATCAGAACCCATAAAGGAATGGGGTGAGATCATTTTCTACCCAAAGATGGCTTACATGGTTTTCATGAAAGGTCTACTGTACTGAGGTGGGAGTAGAGTCCAACCCCTTGGCCACACCAGCACAGATCCACCCCCAGGCAGGCCACACCAGAGAAAGATACCTCTGGAGTTTCTGAACTGGCTGCAGCTATGGCTACTTCTGTATCTCAGCTCAGAGTCTGGTGAAAGGGTAAAGGAATTGGAATTACAACCAAAAATCACCTACCCAGAAAAACTGATTATAATCATTCAGGGGAAAAAATGGGACTTCAACGTAAAAGAGGACTTGCAGGCATATGTGATGAAAAGATCTGAACTGAATAGAAAATTTGACTTTTAAATAGAAGACCCTAGAGAAGTATAAAAAGGTAAACAGTAAAAAGAAATTATGAGGGATGATGAAAGGTTAAGCTGTTTACATTCCTACATGGGAAGATTTTACTTATAACTCATAAGAACTTTCTCAGTATTAGGGCAGCTGAAAGGAATAAATTTAGACAGAGGGCACAGGAATTGATTATGAAGGGATGATATCTGTAAAGCTTTTATTGTTTGTTTATCTTTTCTTTTTGTGGTACAGTCAGCATTGGGGGGCATGCCCAGGGTCTTGCGATTGGGGAGAGTCTTATCTCTGAGGCCAGATTTGAGCTTGGGTCCTCCCAGGTTTAAGGTTGTTGCTTTGTCCACTGTGTCACATAGCTTCCCCATGAGGACATCTTTAAAATAAAATTAAGGGGTGAGAGGGTTGTACTGGGAGAAAGGTGGAATGGGGCAGAGGGTGAGGTGGAATGGGGCAAAGTCTCTCACATAAAAGAAGCAAGAAAAAGCTTATGGAGTGGAGGTGAAGATCTGGAAGGAGCAGGGCAATTATTGAGCCTTAATCTCATCAGAATTGGCTCAAAGAGGAAATAACATACACACTCACATGGGTACAGTAATATATCTTGCCCTGAGGGGAAGTGGAAGTGGAAGGGGAAGTGGATAAGAGGGGAGGGGTGAAGGAAGTGAGGACAGACTGGGGGAGGGGCAGTCAGAAACAAAACACTTTTGAGGAAGGATAGGGTAAAAGAAGATACAAAATAGAGTAAATATCATGGGGAGGGAATAGGATGGAAGGAAACACAGCTAGCAATAGTAACTGGAAAAAATGAGAAGCAGAGGCAAAAGCAATGTAAGATGATGATGGTGGTGGTGGTGGTGGTGGTGGTACTTAATTTGCTGACTATTGTGAATAAAATTCTTTGTCAGGTATAAGGTACTATATAAATGTTAGCTATTGTTTTTTTTTTCTATAATCAACCTCACATGTGTTTTGCCAGGAAATCTCTCTTTAAATTACTATATAAATATAGTTTACCATTAAAAAAAAAAAGATGAGAAGGATGCTATCAGAAAAGGCTAGAAAGACTTACATGAGTTGATGCAAAGTGAAATGTATTGTATCCAAAATAACAACAATATCATAAGATGATCTGCTGTGAATGACTTATTTCCAGCAATGCAATGATGTGAGACAACTCTGAAGGACCTATGGAAAATGCAATCTATATACAGAGAAAGAACTGATGGTACCTGAATGCAGATGGAAGTATATTTAGTTGTTGTTCTTAGTTCATTTTTCTAAAGTTTTTTTTTTTTTGGTCTGCTTGTTTTGCCCACTTTCAATCTATCAAGTCCACTTTCAATCTATGTATTTATGGAAGGAATTCAACAACTCGCTTCAATTTAACCAATATTTATTAAGGGGTTATGTAGGATATGGATATGAAAGGGGATATGTAGGATGGAAGGATAAGAATAAAATGATTCTTGTTCTCAAGGACCTTATATTCTGTTATAAGATGTAATATCTAAAATGAACAAAAAGTTTTAAGATACAGTGGGAAACAAAGAAAAAGCCTGATGACCTTGGTTAAAATAATAATTTTGTATGTTTTCTCTCTAATTAGGTCTTGAGTTCCTTGAATTTAGGGACCAAATTTTTGCCATTTTTTGGGTAATCAAGTACTTAACATTGTTTATGCCATTTATTAAGTGTTTAATAAATGCTTGTTTACTGAATGATCTCTGGCATTACCTGTCTATGGACAAGTCAATTAACCTCTTAAGGACTCAAATTCCTCTACTGTTAAATGAAAGGATTGAAATAGATGGCTTTAGTTACTCCTATCAGCCGTAGATCAACTTTACAAATGATCAAATCAAGTGGCTACTATGTTATACGTACTATTCTTTTTACTAGATGAATAATTAGAAGCTAATTTGAGGGGGGCATGATTGCTAACAATCTAATATAGTCAGGAAAGCTTTCTCATATAAAGTTCTTCCTGACTAGGTTCAGTGCTCTATTCACTGCATCTGCCTCAGTGGCCATGGAGTTAATATAAGGTAGTATTGATAAAAGGATGCTAGCTTGTAAAACCATAAATAGTTGAGTAGTACTCCTAACGTTTTCCCTTATGTTTGGTTAGAATGTCTCCTACTTCACCCCTCACCTAAGCAACTTTCTCATGCTCAGAGTTATGCATATATTCATTCTCAGACCTTGTATACCTACGATGGACTAGATCATGACTAGATTGTGTCCCTGAATCATTTCACCTGGACTAAAGATGACATTCCAGTAGTTTTCCTAACTTTTCACCTAGACTAGTTGCAATCACTTCTTTTATTGTTGTTCATTTGTGTCTAGGTCTTCATCACCCCATTTGTATTGTAAGAAAATAAGGGGCTTTGCCAATGCCCAAAGGCCCCAAATTGATTTGGATTGACTGAGATGGATTAACTTTGCTGATTAACCCACTTAAAGTTAATTCAGTTAAAGCAACACCTTCCTGCCCCTCAAGAGGGTAGTATTATCAGCTGACCTCAACATGGGACCACCCTCAAGTCCAGGGAACCAATGGATTTGGTGATGCTAGCCAATTAGCTTGAAGCAGTGTGTAAGGACTGCCTCTTCTGGGGACACAGGAAGAGCTTGCTTTATCAGTTGATCTCTTGAACAGCCTAGTGGTAGGGGACTTGAAGAAGAAAAAGGCCAGATTGAACTCATCTCTCCTCTAGGCTAGATAGGTCTTTCTTGGATTTCTGACCCAGGTGTTCTCTTTTTCACTAATAAATGCTTAATGCCCCAAACTGGTGCTAAAGTTTCTAATTTATAATTAAACCCTAGCTAATTTTCCCTACCTTTGGGACAGGAGTAAGGTGACCACACATTAGATTTTCAACATCACAGTATGGTTTGCCCTTTCCTTCTCCAGCTCATTTTATAGATGAGCAAACTGAGGCAAACAGGGGTAAGTGACTTGTCTGAGGCCAGATTCAAATTTAGGAATATGAATCTTTCTGACTCCAGGCCTGTCATGTTCTATTGACCCACCTAGCTGCTCCTATTTCTTTTAGCTGATCATAAATCCTTGCCTTGAGCCCAATCATGATATCTAGTGGTTAACTTATAAATTGCGAGAAGGCAAGTATCTGAAGAAATCAAGACCTCACAAGTTGACCCCCTGACCATTAAGAAGTTTGCGGAGAAGGAGGAGAAGGAGGAGAAGGAGGAGAAGGAGGAGAAGGAGGAGAAGGAGGAGAAGGAGGAGAAGGAGGAGAAGGAGGAGAAGGAGGAGAAGGAGGAGAAGGAGGAGAAGGAGGAGAAGGAGGAGGAGAAGGAGAAGGAGAAGGAGAAGGAGAAGGAGAAGGAGAAGGAGAAGGAGAAGAAGGAGAAGGAGAAGGAGAAGGAGAAGGAGAAGAAGAAGAAGAAGAAGAAGGAGAAGGAGAAGGAGAAGGAGAAGGAGAAGGAGAAGGAGAAGGAGAAGGAGAAGGAGAAGGAGAAGGAGAAGGAGAAGGAGAAGAAGAAGAAGATTGCAATCACATTGAATTGACAGTCCTGAAAAATCTCTTTCCTTGGAATCCAAAGAAAATGTAATGATTTGTTATCAGATAAGGCCAAGATCTGATATCAAGATTCAAGTAGTTCATTATAGAATACCCTTGAATAAGCATTGAAAACCTTCTTACAAGATCATATAAAGAATTAACATTTGTCTATGTTGCCTTCCTTTTTTTCTTTTTCTTTTTTTTTTTTCATGGGACAATGGGTGTTAAGTGACTTGCCCAGGGTCACACAGCTAGTAAGTGTCAAGTGTCTGAGGCCAGATTTGAACTCAAGTACTCCTGAATCCAGGACCGATGCTTTATCCACTGCACCACTTCGCTGCCTCCATCCTTCCTTCTGGATAATTGTGCTCACTTCCCTGATACAAAGAGAAAGTATAGCTCAGTAGGTTAAGTAAATAAATGCCTGTAGACAGGGTCTTCCTTATGAAATAAGTAATGAAAGCCACTTCATCTCATTTGGTTATGTTTCTCCACCTCCATTTTTCTGTGTGCTTCCTGGCAATATACCTTGCTATCTTCTTTCTTCACAGGAATACATTTCACATGTTTTCCTGCTGAACAAAAAGACTGTAATATAAAGTGTGACATAAATTAGTAAAACCACTTGAATCCCAAAGAGAAACATTTCAAGATGTTCAAGTCACTGTGATACAATGCAATGGTTATAAGAGTAGAGAGGCAAGGTGCTTTCCTATAGGGTTAGTTCTGACTCTGCAAAATGAAAACTTACACTTTTCCCACCTGGTTATGAATGGCTTGAAAACACCATGCTTGGTCAAATTGCTTCAACAGTGACTGGAGTGTGGCAACCTCAAGAGCAAAATGTGTCAGGCATTTTGTAAGAGGGGAAAATAACAAATCTTTACCCTGGAGAGGAACAAATCCAACTGGAAGAGGGAGGGGAAACATAATCCAGTAAGATGACACATTTTGCACTTGAAGGCACAAAGGGATATATGCTCATAAAATATTGTATGGAGCTTCTTGTATAAGTCACAGATTTTAACAGTAGAAATAGGGAGATCTTTCATGGGAGAGATACGGATATTTTAACTGAAGAACAGTAAGTCAAGTAAGTGAAGATGCAGGCTAATATATTGCAAGTCATTGATTCCTGAGTGTCCAGGGAAATGTATGGCCTTTTTTTCATTAACAAAAATGGAGTATTTGGGGGCTAAAATTATTCTCCAAAATTATAACACTTACCTATGCGTGAGTTATAATGTCAGATTTCTAGATATATTATGATGTCTATTTAGTTTGTAAGATGCTAACGTTTGTTAATGATGTTAACATATTTGTGTATGTTTTTCTTTTTCACTTTTTCTCTTTGTCACTGTCTCTGTCTCTCTGTCTCCTCACCCCCACCCCACCACTGGCCTTCCCCAGTCATCTTTGTACTTCAACATCTTGATTTCTTTTGCTAGCACTGTAATTATCCCAATCATCTGACTTCAAAATTTCAAAGCCATTTTTAACTCTTCCTTCTTTGTAACATTCCACATCTCCATCAAATGGACCATAGGCAAGCAAGCACAACTCCATAGTGTGGGGACCAATTTTTAATTGGGGAGTGCTAGCTGCAATATTGGGGCAAGGAAGGAGACCAGCAGCCTCCCTCAAAACAGAACAAGATTTATTTTAACAAGAACGAACTTAAAAAAAAAACCACACAAACAGGATCAGTAGGATCAAGGGAAAGGAAATAAAATGGGGAAAGGGAAATTATAATACCTGAAAAAACAGCACCTCTTAAAATACGCAGGAGATCACCTGTTACTCTCCAGCTTCCACCTAGAATGCCCAATTCTCTTCCCCCAAACCTAGAAACACCCCACACAGCCCCAGGCAATGGGATGGCCGCTCTGACAGTTGCATGACTGCCCTCACTAGGCTTCCAATCATTATAATTTTGCCAGACTCATGTAGGCATGGGAGAGTGGTGATAATATGAGGAGCCAGAGCCCTGGCAATGGCTACAACCAGTGGGTGGAGCACCATGCGGTGTGCGGAACCCTAGGCCACTGCCCGAAGATTAATGAAAACCTCAAATAACAAGTAATTCTTTACAATAGGCAACAACTATATCATTTGGAAAATAATGGGGTTAGACAAGCTGATCTGTATATTTCCTTCCAGCTGTAATTCCTATGATAAATGCTATTGATTCTATCTCTAAATGACCTCCCATACATATCTTCTCCTTTTCACCCCTGTTGTTATGAGCCTAGATTGCATCCCTCTTTCCCCTTCTCATTCATCTCTCTCCATCAATACCAAACTCTCTGATCCATCCTTTACCGTGCTGCCAAAGTCAATGTTCCCTGGCACAGCTTTAATCACATATTTGATCAAAAGCTTCAGTGCCTATCCATTGTCTATAGAATAGTCTGATATTCCAGGTTTTCCAAAACCTACAGAAGATTACCTTTCTATATAAAACATATAT
The DNA here is from genome assembly GCF_019393635.1 of Dromiciops gliroides. Classification (NCBI taxonomy): domain Eukaryota; kingdom Metazoa; phylum Chordata; class Mammalia; order Microbiotheria; family Microbiotheriidae; genus Dromiciops; species Dromiciops gliroides. Next base: position 65,994,583 of record NC_057866.1, on the reverse strand, counting down.
TTCTTTATACCTATAATGAACTACTAACCAATCTCTGATCTGATCTTGTCCTGTCTTTTTCTACATCTTGTTATTTTCATAGACTGAAGCCTGAGCATGCAGAGATTGATTTTATTTTTCTAGTTATTAAACATCTTCTCTTCCTTCAAGGGTAGCCTATGGGCCACACCCTCCAATGAGAATTTCTCAATCCCATAATTAGATACCACACACTTCTCTTTCATAAAATATCCTCTGTTGATCTCCTCTAATGCACTTATTATGCATTGACTTGTATTACAGTTATATGTGTACATGTCATATCCCTCCAGTGGATTACAATTTCTCAAGAGAAGAGGATATCTCATTTTCATTTTTATAACCCTAGCATATAGTAGAGGATTATTCAATGTTTATTGATTTACTGAACTTAATTGAATATTTAAAATCCAGGTAAAGCCTACATAATAGTAGAAACTTTCTTTGAAGAAAGATGCATCAAGTTTTTAAAGCGAAACACAGGGATATCTGTATTGCCTAAAATATGAATAAACATTCTATTTTGGCCAATGAAAATAGCTATTTTTTTCTCTTTTAAATATACAATTCAGGTTTTTAGTTTATTCTGGTTTTTAGGATAATAGGACTTTAAGTAAGGATTTATCTTTTTAATACATGAGATGATTTCAAAATTAAAGAATCTTTTAATTTCAATGATATCTGTGTAATATGATTGCATTAATTAAATATTGTATTAATTAAAATGTTGCTTATTGTTTATATCTTTCAAAAAATAAAGTATCTGTACAATAATATTTTTTCTCAAATATATGTGAGGCAGATATCATTTTAAGGTTGAATTTATTATTTTGATTTTAAAGGTAAAATTAGTAACCATAAATAGTAAAAATGAAACATTTTCAAAGTTCTTTAACTTTAAAAAAACACTCTTCCCAAAGCAACTGTGTGAGTTAAGGTAGTACACATATTATCTCTCATGTGTAGAGTTACTGAAATGATCTTATAAATTAGGGAGGATTTGAACTCTGATCATTTGTCTCCCAGTAAAGTATGCTTTCCATTTTGATACTTTACACTTAAAAAATAAAAATCATGAAATAGGTTATCAGAAATCCTGCGTTAAAAACTCATCTCTGCCACTTACTACTAGTGTGGCATTAGAAAATCATTTGACCTCTCTGGGTCTCATTTTCCTTACTACAAAATAGGTTGTGGAACAAATGACTTCTAATGTTCTTTCTAGCTTTAAATCTATGATCCTTCAACTAATGATATGAGGTCCTGGAATGAATTGTGTGTGTGTGTGTTGTTGTTGTTGTTGTTGTTGTTGTTGTTGTTGTTTTGTCTCATGTATGCAGAATGCTTTCAGAGATAAACTTCTTGAGTTACCTCTCTAAATCTTTCACTTGAAATTCCAAATGAAAAGTAAGAATTAAAAGGTCAGTCATGGTTTTAATGAACAAATGCAAAAAGGATCCTAAAGTTTATTGATATCATTATTATTAGTTTGTGCATTCTCTCAACTATCCAATAAGATTCTTCCTGTTACTTGAAAAGATTCTTATATCATAATTAGAGATTCTTGGTTTATAGATCACTTTGTTTTCTGTACTTAGCTAAATGTTTGGCTTCTGTCCAGGATACTCAATGATGTAAAAAGTGCCACAAAACCTTTCTGGCTGACATTCCTCTTTGTCAATGCCTATTCAAACAAATCAAGGAATATGTTTTGTTGTTTTGTTGCAATTGTTAAAACAGGAAAGGCATTGTTGATTTGGCCTTACCTATGGTAGTTAATTATTTTGAAAACAACAAATTGAGTTCATTTAAATGGAAACTAAATTGCTATTATAGGTGGTCTATCAAAAAAACTTTGGAGCATGTGAGGAGACATGTAAGATATTGGAAGTAGCAGCCTCTACCTCTTTTGGATTGTTACTAGCTTTGAAATTGAAGTGGAATTGTTACCACCACCACCCATCTAATTTTTACTATGTGGACTTTTAGGTCCCCCCCCCCAGTTCTATACCTTTTCTTTCTTGAAGCAGTATTAGAGAGATCAAAGAGAGTGAGATCTATTAGTGGGCCAAATAAGCCTTGTATCTCTGGTTACAAGTGGTAAAAAACTAAAACCTGACCTAAGTCTAGTAAAAAAGTATCTGGGACAGATCATGAATAGTTAATAGACTTAGAGGAAAGCAAGAACAGATACAGCTAGGTGTTGCAGTGAATAGAACACTAGACCTGGAGTCAGAAAGACCTGAGCTCAAGTTCAACCTCAGACATTTAACTTTCATGTTTGTGCGAGCTATGTGACTCTGGTCAAGTCACTTGACCTATAAAATTATGCATCAGTTTCATCATTTTTGAATTAGGAATAACAATACCATGTACCTTCCATGACTGTTGTAAGTATAAAATGTGATAGAAAATATGTGTGAAGTATTTAGAAAACTTTAAAACACCATCTAAATGCTAGCTCTTATTATTACCAATGTGCAGCCAGGGCCCTGAAGATTGAAAATGGAGTGGCAATTCAAGACAAGGTTAAATCAAAACTAAATATCACTGCTAGCTACTATGAAATCTTCCAGCTCTGGTGATAATGAATAATAGAAGGGTCCTAACTCCAGTGCTTCCCACTACCACCACCACACACACATATTTTCTAAAACTATTTGCTACACTGATTTCAAAAAGTTCTAGAACCCCCTATCTTTTCTCTTATTCTTCCCCTTCTCTTGAAGTTGGGAGGCGTAAAAGGAAGAGGGCAAAGAGTAGGGTAAATGTTTTACTTTGTTTTTGTGACTGTTCCATTAATAGTTAACTAATTTTCTGTGTTTTAATAAGTCATGTGGCCACTAAAAAGTTAATTATCTAAATCTAATGAGTGAGATTGAAGAAATTTCCCAGAGGTGTAATAGGGGTTCAAGCAAAAAGAAATTTCTTACTTAGTAATTTTGAAGCATATCCTATTATTCTCTTAGATCTATATGGAACCCTGGGCTTGCAACAAGGCCTAGAGAGCTGATTAACCCACGTCTAAGAGGTAGAAGGCTGAATGCTCTTTGGTGTGCAAGGAGCATCCTGCAGATTTTGGAAACTTACTCATAAGAAAACCTTTTGGGGCAGCTAGGTGGTGCAGTGGATAAAGCACTGACACTGCATTCAGGAGGACCTGAGTTCAAATGTGACCTCAGATCCTTACATTTCCTAGCTATGTGACCCTGGGCAAGTCACTTAGACCTCATTGCCCTGCAAAAAAAAAAAAAAAGAAAAAAGAAAGAAAAGAAAGCATTCTGATGTAACCAGAGAAGAGACCAGGGCCTAGTGACAACTGGTAATCAGAAAATGGTCTATTGGTCTATATTTCCTGGGTGACTAATTAATCAACATCCCATTTCTCTGTAGGTTACAGAAATCAGGGAATGGGCCAAGAATGGGGGAGTGGTAGTTTTCTCAATACTATTAATTCTATATCAAGCTCTTATTACTCATCCAACTGTGAAAGTAAATTGAAGTAAATTAGTTAAATTAAATACCATGGCACCTTAGCGACATAAAAAATTCAGTCTTCTAATAAATTGGTAGGTATTTATTAAGTACATACTATACATTGCACTCTGCTATATGCTAGAGATGCAAGTACAATGAAATAAAAAATCCATAATGACCATGAACATACCTTTTTTTTGGGGGGGAGGAGGAAAATACTTTCTATATAGTATGTAGTTAAATACAAACCTATGTGAAGTATATAAATGTAAGTTAGTTCTAAAAGGGAGGTCACTAGTATTTGGGAGGACATGAGGAAAGATTTCATTCAGAAGATGGCGCTTCAGTTGTGTCTTAAATGAAGGAAGGGGACTCTGTGAAATGGTGATGAGGAGAGAATGCATGCCTGGGATGTGGGAGAGTCCTTGACAAGGCAGGAAAATGAGTGTAGGGTGTGGAATAATGTTCAATGAGGAGATAAGACTATATTATCAAACTTTAGTAGGATTTTGAAATCTAAAAAGAGAAATTATAATTTATCCTAGAAGCAATAGAAAGCCACTAGAGTAAGGTGAGTTGGGAAGTGAGGTGATCAAATCTATGATTCAGGAAAATTACTTTGGAAAAAGTGTGTAGGATGTTCTGTAGTGGTAAGAAACTGAAGGCAGGAAGAAAAACTAAGAGACTTTTGCAATAATTTAGGAAAGAGGTGATGAGGCCAGAAGGCCTCGGAATAAGAGAGGAGCTATATGATTGGAGAAAGGGTCAGAGGTTAAAAAAGCCTATGAGAAATGGTAAAATTTGGCAACTGATGGCAACTTATTGGATCTGTGAGACAAAAGAGAATGAGGAGTCCGAGATAATGCTAAGATTACAAATTTGAGATGCTGAATAAATGGTGATGCCTTTAAGAGAAATTTTGGAAGAGTGAAGGGTTCAAAGGAGAATATTATGAATCCAACATTATATACTTTAAGCTTAAAGTGTTTCTGGGATATTCAGTTCAATTTATTAGATATTTATTGTTAAGGGCTAAAATTCTAGCTAGTCTGTCTAAAATATTTAATGAGTGGTCGCCAATAAATTATAAGCTTTAGCAAGAGTTAGACTTTTAAGCATTTATTAAGGAGAATAAGAATTTGGTAAAGAGAGAGAGAAAGGTCTAGATTCCTATCTATTAAAGGGAGAGCGCATTTCTAGCTCCCTTCTCCGCCAGAGTCCAGAGGAAAGAGAGCGAGACTGAGCGCCAGTCTCTTCCTTCCTCCTCCCACTAGCCCGCGTCACTTCCTGACTCCTGGTCTTGCCCTCAAAGACCTTCCCTTCATGGGCAGAACTCCTCTACAGTAAGTATCCAGCAGGTGGCGTTATTCCAATCGTTACAGTCCCCCCTGTTGTTCCTCAAGAAACAAAATGTTTCCTTGACGGAACAGTAAAAACAATATGATAACTATTGCTAACTAATAATATGTGAACAACAATATAGAAAAGGAAGAGAGGAAAGTTTTGTCCAGAGGGGCAATTTTTTTTTTTTGTCCTCATGAACCGACGCTTTGACATTAGTCTTGCAAAGGGAGGGCCTCTGCAGAGAATACATGTTACAGATGGTGTATATTATAACAGAAAGAGAAAAAAAAAAACAACAAAAACAACAAATCAAAACTGTTCATTTAAAGTCTCTGAAAGTCTTTTCTCAGATGTCCTCTAGGTGTAGTCGTGGAATGGAAGTCTTTTCAGGGGTTGATGTGTGGATGCTGGTAATCAGCCAGGAAAATTTCCTACAAAATTGAGCTTAACACAACTTTAAAATAGCTTTGTCAATAATCAAATCAAACAATGAAAGTTCTCAAAAACATGTCTAAGGGAATTCAGAATCTTAGTTGTTACACATGAAACATATAATAAAACAAAAATTGAACCATTCTTTAAAATTATAATATTACTATAGTCCCCCCCTTATGGAGGGTAATTGAGAAGACAATTGCTACGATATTAATTATTAAAAATAATTTTTATCTTTGTTTCATCACTTTTTGCATCATCTGCCTAATTATCCTCATGCCACTATGAGAAATTAAAAAATCTAATATAATTGGTAACAGGTGTCAAGGCCAAATTCAACACTGTATTTATCATGACACCTGAGATAATTATGGGGGTTACCATAAAAGAACAGAGAAATGATGGGATATGAGCATTCCCACACTTGAGCAATATGTACTGCCCATACAGTATGCCAGGTCTAAAATAGGTGGATGGAATATATGTCCATGCCACCGAACATATTGGAGGAAACTGAGTCAGACTTAATCAGATGCATGGGATTGAGATGTCCATGGCATCAGGCATATAGGAGGGAGCATAGAAGCCAGGTGTAGGAGCGAGATGGGTGGGATGAATACTTCCAGCCATCTGTACAATATTGTGGGGAAAAAGAGAATAAAATATTAAACCAAGAGAATCCAACCTCAACATTTGTCAAAAGCCGTTCCCTCGGCCATACCTTGACTTCATGCATGTCTCCCCTCATGTGACAGTTCAGTGTCTGCTCTTGCATGTATTCCTCTTGTGATTGGATGGCATCTTGGCCGAGAGCGAGACTGAGCGCCAGTCTCTTCCTTCCTCCTCCCACTAGCCCGCGTCACTTCCTGACTCCTGGTCTTGCCCTCAAAGACCTTCCCTTCATGGGCAGAACTCCTCTACAGTAAGTATCCAGCAGGTGGCGTTATTCCAATCGTTACATTATTAAGTGCCTACTATGTGCCAGGCACTGACCTAAGCACTGGGGATGCAAGTAAGAAAAAAAAAATTAAAAAGCAGCACAGATCCTTAAGAAGCTTACAATCTAATAGGGTAGGAGCACGCACAAAAGGATGCAGAAAAGGGGGAGGCAGGAGCAGGACTCAATGGATAGCACTTGGCAGCACTGGGGTAGGTACTATGTGGCTTGGAATTAAAACTGAAGAGAGCTACTCATGGAAAATAGAGAGTTACTTGGATAGTAACTTCTGAACATTCAGAGCTCTCAATATAGGAACAAACCTTTTGTTCTATACTCCAGCCCTCCATTCTGAGGGGAGGGGCAACTGAAGGGGCTGAAAAGCTGTTGGGTCTCAAAATCTGATTCAGCAAGCCAGGAGCTGAGATTTCAGGTGATCTGCTTATCCTAGGTGATGTATGATGTCCCATGGAATTGAAACCAAACAGAGGTAATGATGGAAAATGGAGGGTTACCTGGAAAGAAAGACATCCCAGACATCAGAGAAACAGGAATGCTTGGTTATGCTAACGTTGATTGAATTAACAACCACAAGAATAATATACACATTCCTTATAATGTAAAGGAAAAGGGCATTAAAAGGCAAATGCATCCTTTAAAAAATAATGACAGATATTGACCATACATAGTAAATGACAAAATGGCTATTCCTTCTTTTGATAAATAGATAGGAGCCTATATTATATGCATTGTTAGTTGCAGTCCCTGGTTGCTTGGTTTCACTTTTTTTTAACCTTTTATAAGGTAAAGCATCCATCCATCCATCCATCCATCCTTACATAAACATATACACATATATGCATTTATATGTATGTCTTTATATATAGGTATGTGTATATATATATATATATATATATATATATATATATATATATACATATGTACATACTCATACATGACTATGCCATACAATCAAGGGGCACAAATGACTTTAAAAAATTGCTTTTGACTGTATTAAATAGTCCTGTGTTTTCTCTCCAAATTATGTTGTGAACATAGCTATCCTTCTTACTTAAGCCACAGTTTCCTTTGTTCAGTTCTAGAAATCAGTAGCAACTATTTTTTAAACTCACTAAATTGTCTCAAAATATCAGAGAAAACTTATTTCGTCTATGCAAATAGAAACAAACACAATTTTAAAAGAGTATGCTAATAGAGTCTCTATAAATTGTCTACTCTCTTCCTTTTATCTTGTACTTTATCTCCTCATTCTGTCACTATATGGTGTGTTATTTAAATTATTTGTTGCTAAACTGTAATTTATAAATTAATTGCTACTTATATCTTAATAGCTATTCACCCATTTTGGCAGTAAGCATTTATTATTAATTAATGTCATATACATACCAATAAACAATTGACCTTGTGGCAGTTAGCATAAGTGGGAGAAAAGCCCCAGAAGAACCACACTGTCTGACAGAGAGAGAGAGTGTTCAGAAGTCCTACAATACCTACACTTTCCTAAGAGGGAGAGCATGCACCAAGCAGCAGCAATCCAAGCTAAGAGAGGGGCAAAGTGTGGGCCAAAATAGAGCCAAGATGGCAACCTTTGTATGGTCAAGGCTTTTTATCCTCTTTTGAAAGAGGCAGGCCATTATACGTTGATTAAAGCTAAGTGGTTAGCATAATTCAATTCCCACATAACATGACTTTTCTTCTTCAAATTAAAATGAGCTCTACAATGACATCAGAAAAAAAAATGCAAAAGACCTTCACTTAAGTTGCTCAAGTCAAAGTCCATCATCTAGGTGTGGTTTAATCAGTCCTTCAAAGAGATAGACAAAAGAATATATCTCCATTTCTTTTGTACCCATGGGCTGGTCCCAAAACAAGATTTGCTAAAGTTCCTTAAGGGCTGAACTTTCTGGTGGGGGTGGGAGAAAGGGACTGAAGCTAATCTCTGACTCCCCCCTCCAAGAAATTCATTGTTAACAATTATTTCTCACAATGGGTCTAAGTTAAAGGTTTCAGATAATTCAGAACTGGAAAAAAGCGAAGAAGCTGAGGGATCATTTATTTACCTCAGGGGTTCTTAAACTTTTCAACATGGTGCTTTTTCATACGCTGCTGAAGCCTAAGGACCTCTTTTCTGAATAATGCTGTTAAATGCATCAAATAAAATACAGATGCTTAGTTAATTAATAAGCTTTTAGTAATTGCCTAGCCTACTCTGGGCAAGAGCTATGCCAGGTACTAGGAATTCAGACTAAGAAAAATGTCTCTGCCCTTAAAGAACTCACAATCTAATGGTTAAAAAATAGCATTTATATAAAGTTATACATTGTATAAAGGACTTTACAAATATTATTTTATCCTCAGAAATGTTCTCATACTGTTATTATTCTTCCCTGTTTACAAATGAGGAAACTGAGGCAGACAGCGGTTAAGTGATTAAGTGATTAAGCCTGGAGTCATATAATTAAGTGTTTGAGGTCTGAGTTGGACTCTGGTCTTCCTGATGTCAAGTTCAGTACTCTAACCACTGTGCCACCAAATAGTGTCAAGGAAACCAAGTATAATGAAATAGTTATCAAAATATTTAGTAAAACAATTTTGATGTAGAGGCAAAAAAGGGGTTAACAGAAAAACCTAAGACCCACGTTCTAATTCAGATAAGAGTGATCCAGATCCCAGTTAATGGATAACTTACAAGTCAGGATTCTAGGTTATCATACACACAGTGATCAGTACCCATAACAGGATCATAAAGGGTCAGGTCATAAAACAATGAGACACAGGACAGGGTATAGAAATTCTAATGAAAAATGAAGATGTTTTGAAACTACCAGGAAGAGACATGCTCAGAAAAGGCCAAATTTGTCCCCCCATTCACCTTATGATGCGTAAACCCCCAAAACACACCTCTGCTGAAAAAGATACCCACCTCGGGGGTTGGCTTAGGACCCTAGGAACTCCAAATTAAGATAAGCACCCCCCTGTACCTCCCCAAGGTGGAGAATATTATAATGAGTAGGACATGCCCTCCCTTGTACCTCCCAAAGGTGGAGATTATTACAATGAGATTGATAATCAATTTATCTATACTATAAATATAACTGTCTTTCCTTTCCTAATTCAAGAGACACCTTTCCACTTTTGTGGTTCTCTCCCTGTGGTCACCCACAGTATTGCAACAAAACTTGGGAAACCGAGTCACTGAGTCTTGTAATTCTTTTGGGACAACTCACAATCAATGTGACCCCAAAATCCATTCCACATCAAATTTCACAGGTGTCAGATTAAAACTACCTGATCTTGTCTAACATTATAATTTTGTAGATGATGAAACCTGATACTCAGTAGAGTAAAACTTCCCCAAATCATTCAGTTGTGCATAGTAGATTCAGGGTAAACCCCTAGGTATGCGTACTAAAAATATAGTTGCTTCTTGTCAACCTAAAACTTTGAATATGAATAAGCAAAGAAATGCATCAACCAAAATACAAGTCTTTGATAGGCCACATTCAAGTTTTCTAAAGACTAAATGGAGAGTGGTAGAGTAGGACTTGTACTCAGAAAAAAAAAAATGAAGATTTTTACTGTTTGTCATCTTTCAACTGGAAACACTATATTTGAAGACGTGTTTTAATTAGTATGGTTTTAAAGGAGCAAATCATCAATATTATATTGGATCCACTAGAGCCAGGAGGAAAGACACACTAGAGTTTTCTCTCATTCTCTCTGTCTCTGTCTCTTTCTGTCTCTGCCTCTCCATTTCTGTATCTCTGTGTCTCTGTGTTTCTGTGTCTCTGTCTCTGCCTCTCTGTCTCTGTTTCTCCATCTCTGTACCTCTGTCTCTGTGTCTCTTTGTTTCTCTGTCTCTCTCTGCCTCTGTCTCTGTTTTTTTTCTCTCTTTGTCTCTTTCTCTATTCTACCTCTTCTACCTCCTCCTCCCTCTAGCCTTCCGTTTCTTTCTTCCTCTTCTCACAGTTTCCTCCCTCCTCCTTCTTAAATCATAATGCTACATCCTCCCCCTGCCCATATCTATTTTAAACTAGATCATCTCTTAAACTTTCATTTTTATTTTGCTATGGAATCTTGGCCTAATCATATCAAATTTGTTGGGATCCTTTTCTTTGACCAGCTCTGTGAAGACTGTGGTCAAGGAACACCCCGACCCGAGTCTGAATTAGAATCTCTGCTAGTTCTTGATCACTGTGGTTGTTTTCATTTCATTTCACGTATTTCACATTGGGAGCATCTAAAACTTTTTTATCTGCCCATTTATCATGTTAGTGAATTGATACAGGAAATAAATGACAGTTCAGACATATCATGGAAATGTATGGTATTTCTTTCTTACAGAATTATTTAACAACGTAACATTTTCCACAGGTAACCAACTTTTTTCTTCATTAATAGGAAAAAATATTCTTTACACTGATTTACATTTAAGGTATAAAAACAAATGGCTAAACCTTTTTTAAAGGCACATAAAATATGATTTCTACATTTGGCATATAAAAGAACACTTTTTTAAAAAGATTCCAAAAATACCTAATTAACTTTTGCTCAGAAATAACAATCTTCTCATTCTTTCCTTTCTTCTTTTCTAGCAGATCTCACTTAGTAAATTGTTTAGGTCGCCTCAGGAAATAAAATCTGTCAGAATCATTATTGAGACATGGGGGAAGGTGGGCAGAATCCTCTCCATCAGAACCAATGACAACTAATTATGGTCCCCAAGCTAGAAACCCCGAGGGAAGAAGAGAATTCTGAGTCTGCTCAGATAAAAATGTTTGAGGCTATTTTGATGGTGTGAGTATTTATGAATTATATTAATAATAAATGAACTAATAGGTCACCATCATTTGAAACCCTCCTCATTGGACTACTAAGAAGTAACCTGCTTGTTGACAATAATGAAAAGAACATAAACATTAAGTGACAAATTGCTTTGTTTTTTCAAGTCACTGCCATTCATTGCCATGAAAGTAGGTATGAATAGAGAACTCTAAAACACCCCAATCAGTTGTATTCTAAAGTAGATAAAGCTCTTACAAGCCTCATGTAAAATGTGCTTTGGATTTTTTTCCTTCTTTCCACATTATGGCTGTCTTCTTTGTTGCCCCAAATCAGTTACTTGTCTAGGGACATATTGATCATTTGTCACCTAATGATATAAATGATCTCTACATTCAGATTCTGGGCACCAAGTACTTTAGGTACTTTTAGGTTTTATCTCCTAAGGTGAACAGGTTCCATTATTTTTTCATAGATGATTTATGAGCAGAGTTATATTGCTTGTTGTAATGTGGAGGCCTTTAAAGAGAAGCTTCTGACCTAAAAGAGCTACACTCTTTATTTGAAACAGTACCCCTAATTCTACTATTAGATATTCATTGTTATGGGATTAACTTTGTCCTTTCTCTGGAATAATACCAACACCTGAGTGTGAATGAGTTTATCATACCCTTTCTTCCATGACCTAGGACAGTAAGAGAATTCTGAATACTCAATGAGGGTTAGCAGAAGGATGAGGGAAAAGGATGATTAATGAAGGAGGAAGGTCTAAAGAAAGGCAATGAATTTAGAACACACTGCAACTATGTCATAGTCCTGCTGACCTTATAAACCAAGTATAAATAGAGCTCCTTTCTTTATGCTTTTGTTTTCTTGGTGGTGGGGGGGGGGCTGTTGCAGGGCAGTGGGAGTTAAGTGACTTTCCCAGGGTCACACAGCTAGGAAGTGTCAAGTGTCTCAGGCCAGATTTGAACTCAGGTCCTCCTGAATCCAGGGCTGGTGCTTTATCCACTGCACCACCTAGCTGCCCCCCTCCTTTCTTTTTTGAGGACCAATTCTCTGTTTCAGTTAGTCAATAAAAATGTATTGAGCACCAACCATGTGCCAAGCACTGTGCTAAGCAATAGGGATTGTTTTTTGTTTTTTTCAATTATTGTGGCTACACTGTGCTTTATCATATTATTTCTAGTTATATATTGGTGGCTATTGCACCCATTTTGGATGAATGTATTTGTAATTAATTAATATTAAGTATCAGTAAAGAATTGTTGGTAGTTAGCACAAGCAGGAGAATAGCTACAGAAGACCCAGGCTGTCTCTTAGAGATAGCACATGGTCTCAAGGGGAGTTCAGAAGCCCTACATTACCTACACTGTCCTAAGAGGAGAGTGTGCACCAAGAGAAAACATTCTGAGCCAAGAGCAGAAGCCAAATAGAGTCAATATGGTCACCCTCACCTGATCAAGGCTTTTTATCCTCTTTTAATAGAGGTAGTTTATTATACATTGATCAAAGCTAATTGGTTAGCATAATTCAATTGCATTGGTTGGCATTACTTTAGGATGGTCCCAATTAAAATGAGCTCCAAGGTGACATCAGGGAAAAGTGTGCAAAAGACCCTCCCTGAAGGGCAAAGGTGAAGTCCTGGTGTGGTTTAATCCCATCAGTCCTTCAAGGAGTTAGACAAGAGAATCAATCTCCATCTCTATTATTCCCTTAGGCTGGTCTCAAAACAAGATTTTCTAAAGTTCTTCAAGAAATGGAGTGAGGGGGTCAGAAAAGATTCAAATGGGGTCCCCTCCCAAGAAATTAATTATTAATAATGTTTTTCTCGTAGGATACAAAAAGAGGCAAAATATAATCCCTGGCCTGAATAAGCTCACAATCTAGCAAATAAGAAAACATATAAAACAATATAACTTTATCATGACCCCAAACCTTTGAGAACAGAGCTATTAAACTTGCCTCTGACAACAACCCTGGCATAACAATATCAAAATTTAATTGGGAAATATTTAACAAAATAAAAAATACAGTAAAACATAACATCATATTTTAAAACTAAACCAATATCCTTATGTAAAGTTTAGTGGCCCCATTTTTTGTTTAAATATGATACCACTGGCTTACAAAAAAAAAAAATCTCAGAACCTACTTTCTAATTTGTAGTGACAACAAAGAGAAGATAATCACCATCCCTCTTCTCCCTTGGCTCACTATTCAAGCTCTTCCACACTAATTGGAGACAGTCTCAGAGAAAGAAAAATATATATTTTGGAAATACAGAAAATCATCTAGCGTTTTCATCAGTCTATCTCTGTCTAAATGTTTTGTATAATTTAGACTTTAACAGACAAACAAAGATGGCAGTTAGAATGAACACCATATTAGAATTACAACTAGCTCAGGTCAACATGGGACACAATTTTGATTTCTCTATGTATTACTTTATCCATTCATTCAACTGGCAAGTATTTAGTAAGCCTGTACTATGAAGTAAAAAACAAAACAAAACAAAACAAACAAAAACTATTCCCCTACCCTCCGTGGCTTAGAAAATACCTACAAAGTTATATGTCTATTAATCAATAGGAAAAGGAAATGAACAAGTGTAGAATCTAGTAGACATCGTATGTAAAATGCTGTAATAAAACTAATTGAAAGATCACAGTGGAATACAAAAAATTAAGGAAGTCTTTTTGGAAGAGGTGATCCCTCTACAGGACTTTTAGGAAATAAATGGAAAATATTAATGGATAGAAGACAGGTTTGACATGAGCAAAGCCACAGAGGCAGTAAAATGTAAGGTCAATTTGGAGGAGCATCCAGTCCTAGCAGGGATGCTCTTTTGGGGGATAATGAGATCAGGTAAATGGAGACCCTTATGCATGAGGTTGAGAAATTTGGAAGTACCTCATTCATTATTGAAATGGAAATGCTGCTGTATTTTCTAAAATAATAATGTTAACACGGCTTTGTATTTATGTAGTGTTTTTCCCCCTTATGGGCTTAAAATGGATAATGAGTATGCCATATAAATCATTCATCTTCAATCACTATTGTGAACAATGAAATTAATGAGATTTCCAGATTTAATTTGGTTTTGTCCGTAAGTTTTTGAACATTTGGAAGCTGGCAAAAGACAGTGAACAGACTGTATATAATTAACCAGGAGGCTTTTTGCTGTGAGTACAAATGACATAATCCAGAATTCATCAGATAAAAGCTACCACATCAAATCTTTTAATATGCCAATCCATTTCATTGCTCTTCCTTCCACCGCCGCCACCACCACCAGTTTCCCTATGACTTACACTGGTGATATACTAAGCTTTTGAACTATGGATCTTGTTATTTGAAGAAGATAAAATTGATATCATTACTCAAAAACCTTTTTTCTTCCCTTTGAAGGGTAGAGTATATCTGAAGAAATAATCAAAACAAGTTGGCAATACTTTTTTTTTCCCCCACAAAAGAAACTTTAGTGTTTAGACAAATTAAGAAATCTGAAGTTTTCTTAAATTAATTTCTATAATCACTTTACATATTCTTAAAGAATGAGAAAAAAGTCTATGAAAATAGCTCATAACAAATACTTTTTAAGTTAATAAATTCAACTCTCAGAATTTTAACTCAGGATACACAAAAAGAACAAAATAAATTCATTAGGTTTTGAATATGATTTCCTGAATACTACTTCAGACTATTGAACTAAGGTCTATTTTTCCATCTTTGAGCTCTTCTGCTTGTTTTCTATGAATCTCACCAATTCTGATCACATCATTACTTTGACATAATGTCTATTATCCCTCATGAAAATACCATCGTCCTTGGGATCAGACAATCATCATCCAATTCCAACACTAGCCAGTTAGATCAAATATAATAACAGTAATGATAATGATGACGATGATATTTTTCCTTACATATGGACAGTGTACATATATAAAACATCAAATATCACTTTATATCAAAGCTCACTTTAATAGTTTATTTTATCCAAAAAATATTTATTTCAAGGATATTATTTATCTGGACCACATTTTTATGATGACCATTTATCTCACCATTTTCTACCCATATACTACCATTGTTCTTAAAGAGAATATAAAAATAGACTACCCTAGTGGGAAAAGAAAGGGAAGAGAATAAGCATTTGTATGGCATGTATTACATATCATGGACAGCTAGGTGGTACTGGGTATAGAATGCTGGGCCTGGAGTCAAGAAGACTCCTCTTTCTGATTTCAAATTGACCTCAGATACTTACTAGCCATGTGACCCTGGGCAGGTCACTTAACCCAGTTTGCATCAGTTTCCTCAGCTATAAAATAAGCTGAAGAAGAAAATAGCAAACAACTCCAAGATCTTTGCCAATAAAGTATCAATGGGGTCTTGAAAATATGGACTCAACTCAAAACAAAACAAAACAAATATTACTGAACCAAATACTATGTGCCAGGCGCCACACAAAGTGTGTTTGTGTGTGTGTGTGTGTGTTTGGTTGTTTGTTTATTTTAAAATATTATCTCATATTCCCCATTTAATGATTGAGGAAATTGAAACAAACAGTGCTTGAATTTCCCAGGGTCTCAAAGCCAGGCATTTTCTGAGCCTGGCACAGTGCTTTTTCTACTATGCCATCAGTTGCCTTCATTGTATGACTCACCTTTCCTGTGAACTCCCCTATATGGATTGTCTTACCCATTAAAATAGAAACTCTAATGTTTGGGCAAAGATGATAACAATTTGTATTTCTATTCCCAGTACTTAACACATTGTCTGGTACATAGTACACTCTTTATAAATAATTATTTCCTTCATTATTAATTCATTCAAGATGCTTACACAAAACCCATGACACTTATAAGGTATCATAGGAGAAATGGCTGGGTTGGACTGGCTAAATTAGTATCTCCTCTTTACCTATTGCTTTCTCACTCTATACATCCAAAAGTTTATTTTTTATTTTTACTTACATGTTCTTTCTCAATCCTGTGTTTCTCCCATGTCATCTCCCATTATCAAGAAAGTCATATCTTATCATTTGGGTTCATAGCTTCCCTAAGCATTTCCTGAAGTATATTTTTTCTACTAGTGACTTGAATCCCCACTGGATGTGTTCACACATATGCTAGGGGGTGGGAGCCCTGACCTCCAATTTCCATTTTCCCTTTCAACATGAAAAATGTATATGCATACCCCACCAATCCTTGAAGCATAATCTTCCCTATACTGCTTTAGTTTCCAGACCATTTGGTTTAAAATTTAGCTCAGTTCTTACATAAGAGTATAAAGAACTACATAAATATTAAGAATCATTAGAATCAAGATTAGAAGGAAAGTGTGAGTTGTAAAATTAAATGTGTGGTCACCTATTTCTGTCCCAAGTTTGGGGAAAATTAGCTGGGGTTTCTACTATATTTGTTACTTATAAATTAGAAGCTTTAACACCAGTTTGGGGGCATTAAGCAATTATTAAAGCAGACCAAGTATTAGTAAAAAGAGAACAACTGGTTAAGAAAGTTAAGAAAAGGTCTATCTAGCCTAGAGTTCCAACCTGGCCTCCTTCTTCCTCAAGTCCTCTACCACCAACCTGAGAGACCAACTGCCAGTTGTAGCTTCCTCTGAGTCTTGAGGAGAGGCAGTATATACACACTGCTTCAAGCTAATTAGCTAGTATCACCCAAATCCATTGCTTCCCTGGACTTGAGGGTGTTCCCATGTTAAGGTCAGAGTCCATAGCCTCTGAGAACACACCCTTGTAAGAGCCAGGCAGGTGTGGTTTTAATTGAATTAACTTTAAGTGAGTCAATTAGCAGAGTCAGTCAATTCAATCAATCCAAATCAATCCCCTGCAGCTGAGGCCTTTGGGCGTTGGCAAAGCCATGATTTTCTCACAAAAGCATAAAGATAGAAAATTATTTTTACAGCAAATGTTTCTGATAAGGCATCATTTATCTAATATATAGAGAACCATGTCAAATTTATACAAATATAAGTCATTCCTCAATTGATAAATGGTTGAAGGATATAAATAAGCAGTTTTCTGATGAATAAATGAGTTATCTATATTCATATGAGAAAATGCTCTAAATCACTATTGATTAGAGAAATGCAAATTAAAACAACTCTGAGGTACAACCTCACTCCTATAGATTGGCTAATGTGTCAGAAAAAGAAAATGATAAATGTTGGAGAAGATTTGAGATAATTGAGATACTAATGCATTGTTGGTAGAATTATGAATTGATCTAACCATTCTGGAGAACAATTTGGAACTATGCCCAAAGAGCAATAAAACTGTACATACCCATTTGTTCCAGAAATACCACTAATAGGTCTGTATCCCAAAGAGATTATTTTGAAAAAGGGAAAAGAACTTATATGTACAAAAATATTTATAGTAGCTCTCTTTGTGGTGGCAAAGAATTGGAAATTGAGGGAATGCAAATCAATTGGGGAATGCCTGAATGAGTTGTAGCATATGTATATAGTGGAGGACTATTATACTATGAGAAATGATGAACAGGCAGATTTCAGAAAATCATGGAAAAACTTGCATGAACTGATGCTGAGTGAAGTAAGCAGAACCAAGAGAACATTGTTGCAACATTGTGCAATGATCAACTATGACTGACTTAGCTCTTCTTAGCAATGCAGTGATCCAAGACAATTCCAACAGATTCATGATGGAAAATGCTCTCCACATCCAGAGAAAGAACTAGAGAGTATGAATGCAGATGGAAGCATAGTATTTGCAATTTATTTTTTTTAATTTAATTTTTTTTTGCAGGGCAATAAGAGTTAAGTGACTTGCCCAGGGTCACACAAGCTACTAAGTGTCAAGTGTCTGAAGCTGGATTTGAATTCAGGTCGTTCTGAATCCAGAGCCAGTGCTTTATTCACTGTACCGCCTAGCTGCCCCAGTATTTGCACTTTTGTGTGTATGTGTGTGTGTGTGTGTGTGTGTGTGTGTGTGTGTCTGTTCCCTTTTGTTCTGTTTCTTCTTTCACAATATGACTAATGTGGAAATATACTTATATGATTTCACATGTATGACCTATATCAGATTGCTTGCTGTCTTGGGGCTGGGGGATGAGAAAGAGTGAGGGGGAAAAATCTGAAATTCAAAATCTTATTGAAAATGAATGTTAAAAACTATCTTCGCATTTAATTAGAAATGGATAGAGCCTTGAACAACCTGGGTTTTTATTTCATCTCAAATCCTTACTACAGTGTTTTTTAAATAATAATTAGGCTAAAACTGTGTTTTATAAATTAATTGCTATTGCACAATTACCAGTTTTGGCCATAAGCATTTATTATTAATTAATATTTTATATATATATATATATATATATATATATATATATATATATATATATATGCATGCGTGTGTGTGTGTGTGTGTGTAAATAATTGACTGTATATGTAGTTCTGAGCCAAGATGACTGAGTGAAGAAGTAGCCCACTGCAGCTCTCCCAGATTTCCCCTTTAAACCAACATAAAATTGCCTCTGAACTCACTGAGGAACAGGGAAAGAGCTTACCAACCTGTCAAGAAAGGTGTGTCTTACCTGGGCAGGAAGGAAGTGAGGTCGAAGAATAGCAGCAACAGAAACAGTTTCAGGGCTCACAGCAGATGCCAACAATAGACCTCTAAGCCTGCTGAAGCCCTACCAAAGTAGGTCAGCAACCGATTCCCACCCCAGTGAGCTCCCAGCAGAAAGACTATTTCCAGAGCAATACCAGGCCCAGGGATATAGCAGATCACAACAAAAATGCTGTTGAAGGGCCTATTAACAGAGTAACAGGTTAGCATAACAAACCAGCAGCAGGTTGCCACCACAGGGTCTCATGATCAAAGGAATCACTCCTCCAGGGCCAGGTAGACACAAAATGAGCAAAAAAAAAATATAAAAAACAAACAAAAAAAAAACAACAATGAAAAAAGTTTGACTATAGACAGCTACTTCCATAAAAGGACATCTCAAGACAGAAATATAGAGGAAGACAGTAACAAAATGACTACAGGTGAACCTTCAAAGAGAAGTGCAAATTAGTCTCAGACTCAAAATAAATTCCTGGAAGAGTTTTAAAAGGACTTTGAGGAGGCAGCTGTGTGGCACAGTGGATAAAGCACCAGCTCTGGATTAAGGTTGGACGTGAGTTCAAATCCTGCTTCAGACACTTGACACTTACTAGCTGTGTTACCCTGGGTAAGTCAATTAACCCTAATTGCACTGAGGGGGAGGGCAAAGGACTTTGAAAATTGAATTAGAGAGATTGAGGAAAAATTGGAAGTGATGCAGCAGAACCAGGAAAAAGAAATACAAAATAAATATATTAAAATGCAAAAAAATTACTAATGAAAATAATTCCCTAAGGATTTGGCCAAATAGAAAATTAATTACAAAAAGTAAATGAAGAAAATAATTTTTTCAAAAATTAAAATTGAACAAATGGAAACTAGGTACTCTATAAGACACCAAGATATGGTAAAACAAAATCAGAAAAGCAAAAAAAAAAAAAAAGAAGAAGAAGAAGAAGAAGAAAATGTAAAATTTCTCATTGAAAAAAGAACTGACCTAGAGAATAGATCCAGGAAAGATATTATTAGAATTATTGGACTATCTGAAAGATATGATTTAAAAAACCCTGGACAATATCTTTCAAGAAATTATCAAGGAAAAATGCCCTGAAATATCAGAACCAGAGCGCAAAATGGTAGTGAAATATTCCACTGATCAATGCCTGAAAGAGATTCCAAAATGAAAACTCCCAGGAACATCATAGCCAAATTTCAAAACTCACAGATCAAAGAAAAGGTATTACAAGCGATCAAAATGAAACAATTCATATTCCATGGAGCAACAGTCAGAATTACACAGGATTTGGAAGCTTCCACATAAAAGAATTGCAGGACTTGTAATATAATATACTGGAAGGCAAAGGTGTTAGGTTTACGACAAAGAATTGCATACCCAGCAACATTGAATATAATCTTTCAGCAGAAAAAAAATGGATATTTAATGCAATAGAGAAATTTAAAGCATTTTTTTTTTAGTAAGGCAATTGGGGTTAAGTGACTTGCCCAGGGTCACACAGCTAGTAAGTGTTAAGTGTCTGAGGCCGGATTTGAACTCAGGTCCTCCTGAATCCAGGGCCGGTGCTCTATCCACTGCGCCATCTAGCCGCCCCAGCATTTTTGATTAAAAGGCTAGAGTTAAATGGAAAATTGGTTTCCAAATAAAAGGTTCAAGTGAAACATAAAAAGGTAAAAAAAGAAACAAGAAAGAAAAACCATAAGAAATCTAATAAGGTTACACTATTTCTAGTTCTGTATGATAAAATAATATTTGTAATTCTCAACTTTATTATAAAAGTAATTTTTAATGCAATTAGTAGTATTTGTAAAGAGCTTGTAGCCATAAGGTAAGATTTAAGGTATGATAATATTTTTATGTCTAAAAAAATCAATATAAGAATGATTAGAAAGAGTATATGTAGACGAAGTGTGTGATCATAAAGTGACATTGATGATTTAATACCATAGAAAATAAAATAAAAGGCTAAAAAGAAATTGAATGGAAGAAGTAGGAAGGGAGAAACTTAATGGGGTGAACACACACATATACATAAAGAGGTATAAAAAAATGAAACAAACAAATTATCATAATGGAGTGGAAGATAAGGGACATGGCCAAAGTTTAAATCTTACGCTCATCAAATTTGGCACAAAGAGGGAACAACAAATATAATCATTTTAATATAGAAATATATATTATATTATTGGGAAGTTCAGAGAGGGATGGTGATAATGGAGGGGGGACGGGGGACGGGGGAAAGGGGCCTGATATGGGGGGAGGGGATATTGGGAAGGCAGTGATCATAGGTAAGGAATTTGTGGGAAAGGAGGGGGTGGGGTGTCAGAATGGGAAGGATGAGAAGATGAAAAATAGCATGGAGACAGATGGTCATCATAATTATAAATGTGAACACATTTGAGGCAGAGTGATACATGCAGGGTGAATGTAGATAGAGCACATTCTCTTATGCTTCAGCTAGAGCAAGAAAAGCAGGGGTAACAATGATGATTTCAGACAGAACAGAGGCAAAAAATAGATCTAGTTGGGGGAGATGTAGAGGGAAACTATATTTTGCTGAGGAGTACCATGGACAGTGAAGTCATATCAATAATTAACATGTATATGCCAAGTGGTATAGCATCTGGGCTTTTGAAAGAGAAGTTGAATGAGGTGAAAAATCTCTAGGACCAGATGGATTCACAAGTGAATTTCTACCAAACTTTTAAAGAACAATCAATCCCAATACTATATAAATTATTTGAAAAAAGAGCTTCAAAAAGGCATGGAAAGACATGTATGAAATGATGTATTGGGAAATGAGCAGAAGCAAGAGAATACACAGAAATAGTGGTATTGTTTGATGAATAACTGTGAATGACTACTCTTATCAGCAGTGCAATGGTCCAAGTCAATCCCAAGGGAATAATGATAAAGCATACTATCCACCTTCGGGGAAGGAACTGATATTGATAGAACAGATTGGGGCATGCTGTTTTTCACATTCTTTCATTATTTGACAAATATGGTGATATTTTCCATGATCATATATGTAAAACCCATATTGGATTATTTACTGCCTCAGGGAGGGGGGAGGGGAGGGGACAAGGGACAGATAGAGATTAGAATAGAAAAATATAAATAAAAATGTTTAATCTGGAAAGGTGGGGGAGGAGTATGCTGGGAAGGATACAGGAATATGTATACACATACACAAACATACACATATATATTTATATGTTGTACATTTATGAGCTATTTATGTATTATATAGTAATTATATTTAAACAAATTTGTCATATAAATTATTTATATAAATTGACATATATTTGTTATTTATAAAACCATTATTTAAGGAATTAAAATACTATGTTATATGTATTAGGATATATCTAGGTATATCTAAATGTAATAATGTAGAAAATTTACATTATATATGTCATATATGTGTCTTTGTATATACATATATTTGATATATGTATAAATATAATTATATATAACAAATAAAATTTAAAAATTAAAAAGAATAATTGACTGTGTGGCAGTTATCACAAACAGGAGAAAATCCCCAGACCCATGCTGTCTCACCAGAGAGAGAGCACATGGTCTCAAGGAGAATTCAGAAGACCTACAAAACCTACAATGTCCTAAAAGCCTGGAAGGAGAGAGAGATAGCCAAGCAATAACCAAAGGGAGCCAAGAGTGAGAATCTGGTGTGGCCAAAGGTTTCATACTCTTTTGAGTGAGGCAGGTCATTATATGTTGACCAAAGCTAATTGGTTAGCATCATTTAATTCTATTGGTTGACAAGATGAGGATTGGTCAAAATTAAAAAGAACTCTACAGATGACCTTCACTCAAGTTTCATAAGGCAAAATCCATTATCTATTTGTTGTCCTTCACTGAACTAGACAAAAGAGAACTCTCTATTTCTTTTGTTCCCTTGGGTTTGTCCGAGGCAAGAGCTGAACTTTCTAGAGTGGGGGGAGAAATGACTGAAACTGATCTCTGGATCTCCCCAAGAAATCCATTATTAATACTTATTTTCTTACAATACTAATGTGACCCCTGTTAGTTCTATGAAAAGAGCCTTAATTTCCTCACATTTAAAAAAATACCTAGGGGCAGCTAGGTGGTGCAGTGGATAGAGCACTGGCCCTGGATTCAGGAGGACCTGAGTTCAAATCCAACCTCAGACTTAACACTTATTAGCTGTGTAACCCTGGGCAAGTCACTTAAACCCCAATTGCCTCACTAAAAACAAACAAACAAAACAAAACAAAAATTTAAAAAAAGCAAAAATTAAAAAAAAATACCTAAAACAAGGTTACTGTAAAAATTAAAGTTGAAGATATTATAAATCCTTTACATCCTTACCCCTTCCTACCCTTCCAGGCTTCTTACAACTACTGCCCCTCCATATACTCTACAATTCAGCAACACTGGCCTGCTTACTCCAAATATCATTTTCTCTCTCTTGATCTCATGCATTATGCACTGGTATACCTCACACCTGGAATATTCTCCTTCCTTGCCTCCATATCTTAAATTCCTTGGCTTCCTTCAAGACTCATGTCAAATATCGCTTTCTACAAGAATTCTCAATTTTTTTCCCCCTCTACCCTGGCAAGGCTATTGCCATCCCTCTGAGATTAGCTTCCATTGACTTTGTGTGTATTTCATGAATGTACCTAGTTTTTTACATGTTGTTTCCCTCATTAAAGTAAGAACTCCTTGAGTGCAAAACGTTTTGGTCTTTCTTTGAATCCCTAGCACTTTCAAAAGTGCCTAGTTCAAGGAGCAGCTAGATGGTGCAGTGGATAGAGCACGAGCCCTGGAGTCAGGAGTACCTGAGTTCAAATCTGGCCTCAGACACTTAACACTCACTAGCTGTGTGACCTTGGGCAAATCACTTAACCCCAATTGCCTCACCAAAAGAACCCAAAACAAAAACAAACAAAAAAAGTGCCTAGTTCATACTAAGAGTTTAATAAATGCATATTGATTGATAGAGATACCTTTCTACATTTCTTTATGCTCTCATTATGTAATACACAACACATAAATGGGGCTGCATCTACTCTATATCCAAAGAGAGTAGCTTTTATACAGTGCTTAGCAAATTCAGGTGTTCTGGTGAAAATGAAAATAATCAATGAAGCTCTTGTACATTGTTAAGATGCTATGGTATTTGCAGAATATATCCCTCCATTTGCATTCCTCTTTTATTATTTTCTTCTTGCAATTGACTTTTTAGGAACCAATGAAACAATAATAGGAAATAAAATGTGGAGAGTACTGTATTGCAAATGAACAAAACATAAAGGCAAGGTAATGGTTAAAAAAAAATCCTACATTCCTATGAGAGCCAGAACAAAAGAAGGAAATATTACCTCATCATTTCATTATTCATTCTTTAAACACCTCTTATAGCAGCAGTGAGAAAAAGCTAAAAATTCTTAGAAATATCATTGTTATCCTAGTCTCACTTTCTCAGTGTCCACTGGATTGTATTTATCCTCTCTGTAGCCTGCTGAAATCCAAACTAGATTTCTTTAACCTCCTGATAAAGTAGTTAAGTATTGTTATCTGTTACAATGCAAGAGCAGGAACCAGCAGGTCATTGCATGATTCTCTCTATGTTTCTAAAATGATTCACTTGGGACAAATGGATTTGAACTCATGGTCCCTCTAATTTCAAGGTAGTTCACATCACTGAGCATCTAGAACTCATGTTTTTCAAAGCACACTGATTTTTTCTGAAGCAATGTGGTATAATGGCTACAAAGTCTAGCTTAAAACCACTAAGACCTGAGTTTAAATACTGTTTTTGATACATACTGGTTACCTGACATTAAATAAGCTATAGATTCCAAATTGTTAATATCCCAGAAATAAAGGATTGTTTATATACACAGAAAACATTTCACCAAAGAAAGGACTATGTATGTTCATACAAACATATGTATACATAGACTATCACATATATGTGTAATAGCACTTATATCTATTAACACATATGTGTGATATACATATATATGTTTGCATATTTAAAATATTGTTTTTCATTTTTAAAAATTTCCTATTCTTTTCAGGCATCAGAATACTGTCTATAATAGTGTCAACATTTATATACTATTCCTGTTGACTTAACTCTTTGCTTTTCCATGAAAATTTTGTTTTGTTTTGTTTTGTTTTCCTGTCCTTTTCAACACCAAACTGCTCCATGTGAAAAGGGCTTCATGGGAAAATATTGTATAAGACTAATGCTCTATCAGGAGTGGGGACAATTATAGACAATCAGTTGTTCTTTCCTGACTGTTGTTATAGCTGCTTCAAACCAAACTTTGCTAATTTTTTAACTAAAGAGAGCACTTTTAAGAACTCCACAGTCACTAGTATTCTTTCAAAAACGGTTACTGAGTACCCTAGACCTCACTATTCTTTGTCTCTTAACATTCCAATTGTTTATTATCCCTGATCCTTATGTTGAATGACAGAATAGCTGAAGGTCAATTTAGTTTGAAATCAAGGGGGTCTTGCTATGTAAAATGGTGTTAATTCTGTCACATAACTTTTACTAGAGCTCGTATTTCTGGAGCCAAGGGTAGGAGACAATTTTTCCATCTCCAACTCCCTCCCTTAACACTATTCTATAAAACTAGAAAGTGAGTAGAATGAATTTGTGATTATGTTATTTACAGGATTGTCTAATCAAGAAAGTTCTCAAAAGATGTGGAGCATCCAGAGGGAGTTATAAAACGGTGGTTGGCTGGACACGGAGTCTTCAAATTCCAGAACTAGCCCCCATATGTTAACCTGGAAATTAAGGAAACAATCAATATAGGAGAAAATAAGGTTTTAATCAGGGCAGAGGAAATATAGCTCATAATATTGCAAAGCCAGAAGCTTGGAATACCCAAAGATATGTTTCAGGATTTTTATGGGGTAACAGAACAAAAAGGTATCAGAAGACTCCTGGGGGGGGGGAGATTAATGCACAGAAACTACTAACTACTTAATGTAAATGAACCTTTTACTAAAGAAACTATAGAAACTGCTCCTGAGTTAAGTATAGATGCTACTTAACTCTAAATAGAAACTACTTAATGTAGGTGGACCCTTTTTATATAATAACATAAAGTCCAGTGAGTAAGGTGTATATCATTTTGCTTGGGGGAAGGTCCATAAATAGATCAAGAATGTGGAATTGACAAAGACTGGTCAGGTCCAGGCAATTTACCTGCCTGGGTAGGGGAGACTGGGTGGGAATCAGTTCTTATTAAATTTTGTAGTTATCACATCCTACTAGGCACTTCACTGGCTTTCTTCACCCTATCTTTGTAAAGATCTCCATATGTATTTTTTGCATATTTTCACTGTTTGGATTTAAAACTCAAGTTTTGTTTTATGTCCCCAAAGTATAGTAAAATAGTTTGGTCTATAAAGTGATGTCAAGATCTTGCTAGTCTTGGTGTCTGACAGCAACAACTAAAGTCCCAGCAGCCTCTGCTTTGATTTTTTTTTTCCCTTTGGTTTTCTCCAATAAGGTGGAGAGGTTTACAAAAGAATACTATATAGTACATCCCTTACACTATCATCTGACACAGGGGAAGGTAAGGTTCATGTCAAAAGCAGTTTAGTTTTGAAGATTTTATTTGCTGGACAGTGTATCTGGTAGTATAGATTTCATCTGTTATAAAAAGTGAATATTGTCTAAAATGGATTTTTAAAAAATCAGAATGTTAGCACAAAAAGTCACAGCATTCTAGGTAATTGACAGTGAAAAAAAAAGTTTTGCATGTTACAAATTTTATTTTTTTGTATGGTATTTTATAGGGTATTTTATGGCCATGTACTGTGTTAGAAAGGCTGTAGTATCAGAATTAATGCTTTATTATAAAACATTATAGGAAGAAAAGTCTATTTTCAGCAATTTCTAACAAAATTACAGGGGATTTTTGGTGGTCACATGAACTTAACCCTCTGTTTCTTATAGGCTGAATATCACAAAATTCATGTTTGTTCATTTTTTTTTCACGTTCACACAGTTTCTAGGAACATTATCCATGCAAAATTTGTAGATTCAATGTGCATGTTCTTGAAAGACCTTGTTATAGTTCTTACTCTATATGTTTGATGGAAGGTCATATCTGTTTAATTTTATGAAATTAAATCAACCTAGTACTCTAGTAGGTTCTTACAAAAGGATCCTAAGCATCTGCCTTGAAAGAGGAGCTAATTGAACCTTCTTTCCCAAGAACAATGTCTTTATCATTGTTTATACTATCTATGAACATGTTCATTCAGTTTACCTTTGAAGATCTTCAGGGTAGTAGAGCTCAAGACTTCGGGGGGAGCCTATTCTATTTTCAAACAGTTTTCATTGTTAGGACATTTTCCTTTTTCTTGAATCAAAGTTAAATTATTTTATAAATTCTCATAAGTTATAGTGTTTAGGGGCAAGCATCTTTTGACACCCTCCTGCTTTCCTGGACTTCATAGTTTCCAGAAACTAATCGTTCATTCAAGATGAAATCAAATTTGAAACTCTCACAGCCTCAAACAATTTCCCTTCTGGCTTTAGGATTTTATTCTCTACTGCCACCCCACCCCAAAATCTCAAAAATGGTGCCCACAGGATTTCTTCCTCCCTCCGTTCAGTTTCTTTTTGTGTGTTATCTTGATACCAAATGGGGTCCTAAGGAGTCTAAAAGTCATAGATGACCTTACAACAACTTCCCAAATTAGATTGTAAACTCCTTGAGGGCAGAGATGGTTTAAGCCTTTCTTTATATCTCCAGGGGTGAACAGTGTGCCTGGCACAGTGCTTAATAAATGTTTATTGACTCTAATAAATGTTTATTGAAGCAGAAAATGTCTAGCTTCCATATCTTTTCTTTCTCCCTAACCAAGTGGCAAATAGGATTAGTTTGGGGAATCCTAATAAAATAAAACTCTACATATGCTAAAAAACAAAACAAAACATGTTATTTAGAAAATGGCTTAAAGTGGACAGAGCACTGGCCCTGGAGTCAGGAGTACATGAGTTCAAATCTGGCCTCAGACACTTAACACTTACTAGCTGTGTGACCCTGGGCAAGTCACTTAACCCCAATTGCCTCACTAAAAAAAAAGAAAAAAAGAGAAAACGTCTTAGAGGAAAGGTAAGTCAGGTTTGTTAAACGTAGTGTGGTATAATGCAAATAATAATAGTAATAATTATATGAATAATAAATAGCTAAAATGTATATAACACTGAATCAAGTATGGTACTAAGCACTTTATAATTAGTCTTGTTTATTCCTCACAACAAGACAGGAAGGTAGGTGCTATCATGATCCCCATTTTGTAGGTAAGGAAACGGAGGCAAATAGTATTTAATGACTTGCTCCGAGTCACATAGCTACTAAGTGTTTGAGGCCAGATTTGAGCTTGTTGTTATTCTTCTTCAATAGTGTTCCATTCTTTAACTCCATTTGGAGTTTTATTGGAAAAGATAGTTGAATAGTTTGTCATTTCTTTCTCCAGCTCATTTTAAAGATGAGGAAACTGAGGCAAACAGGGTTGCATTATTTGCCCAGGGTGTCTGAGGTCAGATTTGTACTCAGGAAGATGAGTCTTTCTGACTCTAGGTCCAGCACTCTCTCTACTGTGCCACCTGAACTCAGATCTTCCTTACTCCAGGGCCTGGGTTCATTCTACTTCTCCACCTGCTACTTCACTCGTCCTCTCATTAGATGGTAATTGTCATTAGATATGTTTCAGTACCAACTTGGCTTGAACTTAATTATCTGACCTTGGACAAGCCAATTCAGAGTTTCAATCTTTTCACCTAAGAAATGAACACAATGTTACCCATGCTTTTTTTTTTTTTTCTAAAAGGGTTGTTGAATGGATCACAGTTTTAAAAGTGGAAGGGACATTACAAGTCATCTTCTACGGTTTGAGGAAGACAATATATCTCCCTGAGGTAAAGAAATTTTCTCAAATTCACAAGGGTGGTAAGTGGCGGAACCAGGATTTGGAAAATTAGGTCTTCTGACTACCATTCCAGCACTCTTTTCCTTTATACTTTAATACATCTATCAAAAGACCTTTAAAATATGGGATAGCTAGGTGGTGCAGTGGATAAAGTAAAGGGTCTGAAGGAAGATGTGAGTTCAAATCTGACCTCAGGTTTTTGTTTCCAAGATGATTCTGGGCAAGTCACTCAAGCTCCGTTTGCCTAAGTTTTCTCATTTGTAAAATGGGATTAAAAATATCACTCTATCTACTAGGGTTGTTGTACAGATCAAACAATATGATTGTAAATGGTTTATCAGTGTCTGAAGCATAGTAAGTGCTTTTTAAATGTTATCTATTATTATTATAATTTAAAAAAATTTAAATAGTTATATAAATTCCAGCTATCAATGTTATAATTATTGGTATTATTATTTTCCAATATGCTTTCAGAGAGACTTGCTCTATCCAATGCAAAGCTATATGTGCTTAACAACCATGTCTCAAAAATTTATATATATATGAAAAATATCAAGATATGTTTGTTCTATATATACATATATAATGTATGTATATATACACATATATATGAATTCATATGAGATAATTGCATGTCTAATATTTTTCTTGATCACTTTCTTAATTCTAGCCAATTAACAAAATAATAAAGCAAGCTCTGATTTGTAGTGTTTGCTTACTTGGGGGTGTGGGGAGGCTAAATGTTTACACTGACAATTTAACAATTGGCTCTCTCTACCCAGAATCCTGCAAAGCCAAGCTTACAATGAATGAAAGGCAAAAGTATATAGCAAATACTATGTGGACTGTATAAAAGTGTCTAAAATCAAAATTAATCATGCTTTAACCATTTTTTTGTTACCTTGACTTTGGGGTAAGGCAAGAAAAAAAAGAGTGAATGTAGTAAATCTGGGGCAGGGCATTCTCTGGAGTGGTTAGGAATGGGTCAAAATGGGAGCAAGAACATGGAAGCCCCTAAAAAGAGAATCAGAAAAAGCCTCCTTACTGACCTCCCCAGAAGTTGAATTCAAGCACATATGGTCATTCTAGATACAATATTTTGTCCTTTCAAGTATCCTGTTCTGTTCTTATTTGTTTTCAAAGGGCACAGTGAATGGAATAGTGGCTCTGTGAGTGTATGTGTGTAAATATATATGAAATGTGGGAGTGTTAGCCTAAGGAGAAAATGAATTAAAATTGACTTAAAGTCATTTAAAATTTTCACATGCTGATGTTCTTTCTGGAAAGCCAGATTTGAGGGGGTGGGGTGGGAGGTGGGTATAGAAAGAAAGTCAGAGAGAAGGAAGTAGGAAGAGGGGGTGAAGTGAGAGAAATCCAGCAGGGCAAAAGAGAAAATACAAGATAATTAGCTGCCACGATTAGAGACTTTTCATTTTTCATTTTACTTTGAAATCTAATTTATATCATGTGAAATGTTGAGCTCTGTTCCTAGGCTGAGTAATATGCTTTAAAACAAAGTATTCAATAAATAATTGTCTTCTTTTTCCCCCCATAATAATATTGAGACAGATCCATTTAATTACCATAACCAAACATGGCAGGGTGCTTGTCAGACTATGATCTATTGCCACTTCCTGTGTGGCACCAGTACTTGGCCTTCAGCCTTCTGTGTGAAACACCTTCAGGGAGGAGATGGCCTATCTCTTTCCCAGATCACATCTGAGATGGTGCATGTCAGCTTCCTTCCTTTTCTGGAACTAAAGTTTCTTTAGTTCCCCTGGGAAATGGGATTTTGACAGTCTCTTTATTTTACCACTCTGCATTTCAAAGGAAAATTGTCATTTTCCCTATTCATGGAGTTAGCCAGTTCAGTAGTTTGAAGACTTTAGATTTTTTTTTTTTGAAAAACGAAGAATGTACAGTTTCAGGAACAGGGAATTTGCAAGAGTTTTATACACATTTTAGATGAATAAGGAATTTAAGCAAGAGACCATTAATCTGTTATTTGTGGGCCCTTTTGCACCATAAAAAGAGTAGTTGAGGAAGCCACCAGTCTGGTTATCAATCTCTTTGCTCATTGTTAAATATCAAGGGAGGGTAAAAAAGAGATTAAGATTCATGTCCTTATATTGGGATCATTGTTAACAATATTTGTAGTTACATAAATCTTTAAGCTGTTGTTAATGGATGACTAGTGTTTGGCAGGTGGCATGGCCCTACACTTGGGATTCACCCACATTGAGGGCACCAGTGCCATTTTTGAAAATGAGTATAATTGGAAAAAAATACTTTGACCCAAATAGCATGGCTTCATATTGATAGAAATAAGATCTGAATTTATGGATTTCCATAGTTCTTTTTCTAACATAGAAACACTAAGATGGAAAAATAGAATATATGACAAGATAAGTAAGGTGCTTAAAGAAGGAAACAAGGAATTTTTAAGTGCCTACTATGTGATAGACACTATCAGAACTTTTCCACTATTATCTCATTTTATTTACATAACACCCCCTGGAGTTACATGCTGTTGTTACCCCAAATTTACATATGATGAAATTGAGAAGAGCAGGGGTTAAATGATTCCCACAGTCAGAGCTAGAAAATTTCTGGGGATACATCTGCTCTCAGGTCTTATGAACCCCAGGCCAAACACCATCCATTATGTCAACTATCTGCCTCCAGCATCCAGGAAGACTAGGTCCAAAGCTGATCTTAAAATACATGGACATTGGCAATTCACTGAACTAATATGAACTATAGCTTGTTCATCTGTAAAATGAAATTAATAATAATGGTGTCTCTTTCACAGCATTGTTCTGACAATAAAATGAAATAATCTCTCTCTGTACACAAATACACACATGGCTCTTTGCAAACCTTAAAACATTCTATAAATATGAACAATCATTATTATCTTCAGTGATTCAGGATCATTGATTTTGTTGGCATAGTTGTGTTCTTCCACTAATGTAGATCATCAGCCCAACTATGGCTGTTTCAGTTGTCAAATTAATCACCCTACCTGTCTAGTTGATAGTTCTCTGAATTTAGTTAATTTTGTCACCTCCTATCACATCACTAAGCCTTACAAGCCTAACAAGTCTTCAAGCCTTTGAAGAACTATCATATGGAAGAGGGGCTAAAATTCTAACTTGTTGCTAATATGGTAGAATTAAAAAGGGGGCAGAATTCTACCTTCCCACATATCTACTCTAGCAAAACCAAGAAGTTCTCACCAGATCTTAATTAAGAAATCTTCAATAACCAACTACTATAAGAAATTGCTTACACACAATAACTTCACAAAAAACTTAGTTAGTGGCTCATGGACTATAGGAATAACTAAATAAGCACCAAAGTTCCCAGAGACAGGATGTGTAGCCTTCAAGTTTCTGAGTCTGGAGACAGCAGAGGTAGAGAACTCTGAATTCTGAGCCCCTTTATGATCAGAAACCTTGACAGTGGGGAGCATAGGATCTCCTGGGAACAGTAGCAACTAGAAACCCATGTAGAGTTTTCACAGGCCCAGACCCCAGAGTTCTGATGTCATTAACACTGTCCTGAGAAGTCAAAGATGGCCCTGAAAATCCAGTGTACTTCACCAAAATGATCCAAGTATATTTAGTGCTAGAAGTTGGAGGTCAAGAACCCAGAAGATACAGGCAAAACCAAAGGTGGCTAACTATGCCATCTAAGGCTGCAATAGAGGTAAAAGCCTAACCCTTGCAAAAAGCCCCAATTAGTAACTCAAGTGGAGATGAGTAAATCAAAGAAAACACCAAACCAATATCATAGATTTTTGCAAATCTCAAGGTTCTCTTAATGGGATAATCAATTGACTACATGAAACCTACAAGCAGAAGCTCAAAGGGGAATTTAAAAAAAAATGGTTTTCCAGATGAATATCTAGAATAAATGATGAATAAAGCTAGACTAAAAATGAAATAAAAGTTCTCAAGGAAAGAATTTAGTTGAAAGTAAAAATAAATAGTATTGAAGTAAATGTTTTCATTCAACAGCTCTGCTTGCCTTCCACTTCACAGAATGCCATGCCACTCTCAGGATGCTGATCATGGGAAATCATTTCACCAAGCAGAATGACTTGGGCTTGGATACTCAACACCTTCTAGAGTCACCCTCAGATGCTTCTCTCCTATGATTGGAGGATTTGAGCATTCAATATTAAATTCCTTCTAAAGCTTTCCTTTCTAGCAGAATCACAACTTTCCAGATAACTCCATTTTCTCAGGAGTTTTAGGGATCCCCTTCCTATTGAATCTTCTTTTGTTAGGTCTCACTGGATCTTCTCTTTCTATATAGGTTGGACCAAATGACAACTGAGCTCTCTTCCAACACTCAAATTCTTTATTTTTCAGAAGTAGTCATTGTGGGGGTGGGGAGGGCTGGATTTGTAGTCAGAGCATGATGCTTATAATCCTGGATCTAATACTTTTCATTCTTATAATGTCCACTCGTGCTTCTAAGTTGCAGAAAAAAGAGGTATATGGGTAAGTGAGGTTAGGAGCAGAGTTATCAAATTGCAAATAAAATTAGGTCATTTACTTTGTTAAAAACCAATTAACTGTTAAAATAAAAGAAATCCCAGATCCAAAAAGGGGGACCTGCAATGAGCCTGAGTCTGATCATAGTTTACAAGGTTACAGAAGTGTTTTATTGTGTGAGAAAAACTTGCAAGCTAGAGCAGAAAGTTCTCAGCTCCTAAGAGGAGAGTGGAAAAGGATGAGGTATTCATTCTTGTTTGAGATACTTAGAGCTATTTATGAATAAGTGGGGATTAAGGGAGAAAGACAATTAACTGGAAAGTCAGGCAAGACGTGGAGGGATAGGGAGAAGATATCTGTAAATACAATAAAATCTCCAAAGAAGGAAGTTTGTTACTCTCTCAAAGATGGTCAAAACTGGTTTTGGAAGTTACAGACATCTCCAAGTTCATCTATAGTTTAAATGCAAAAGATCACTGTTATGTCAATTAGCGCTGGGCTTCAGAAGTCCTCTTGAGTGCCTCATTGTTGTGCTACTCCATTGCCTGCTTCCCCTCTGAAAAAGTGAAAGTCTAAGTTAATCATTTTTTTACCATCATTAGAACCCATGTCCACATGTTAAACCCCATTATTTGAAAAATAAAGAAGGTGAAGCCTATAGAGGCAAAGTGACTTCCTTTGGGCAAGTCATCTCATCATTTTATGACTTGGTTTTCCCGCTATAAAGTAATCAAATTGGACTAGATGACCTAATAATTTATAGGAACTAGAGAAATTATTTCATTGGTATTGGGAATTCCAAAATGAAAAAAAAAAGCTTACCAATGAAGGTGGGGATTTCTCCATAATGAAGTTTTAAATAGTTCCCTAAAACTTTTAATATTTAAATGAGTTGCCCAAGGTCATTCAGCCATTATTTATAATCCCAAACTAAACCTAGATTGCCTGGTTTCAACATCAGCTCCATTCATGATATTATTCTGAGTCTCCTCAATTCAAATCTGAAGGTCCTATAGGTTTCCTCATTGGCTTTTTTTGGTAGTTTAGTCATATTTATACCTTTGAGAAGTATTTGAGGAGGACAATAATGGAAGAGTGGGATAACCTGTAAGACTTTTATTATTGCAGGATTTATTATATCAATGTAAGTCAACTATCAAATGATAAAAAAGCTTCTTTGGTAATTCTGTGTGTCAATTAGTCCCAATCCTTCCAAGGATACGGATGCCGCTTAGAACACTGCCAGTAAGTATCCAGTCTGTACTTAGACCTATTAAGTAACAGAAAACTCTCACAAAGTCCCCCATTACATTTCCAAATTAGAAAATTGGGCAAATCATTTTACCTCTTACAGCCTTATTAGTAAAATGAGGTGATTTTAGCTCTACTTCTATGATACTATGAACATCTGGGACTTCCTGTACAGAATTTAGTGAACTACACATAGACAAAAGTCAATAAATTATTAAATCCCAACTATGGACTAGGCATTATCCCAATAGGGAAGTATAGGGCAGAATGAGAGGGGAAATGTACCTGTTATGAAAGTATGATGAAGTACAAAGAAATCTAAAGGCAATGTAGCTTGTGGAAATAGGGTTAAGAATGTGCTAAGCCCATTCCTTAAATAGAAGCCTTGGAGCCCCTGGAGCCCTTACCTCTAAGCAGAGGGTCTAATCAGAGGGGCAGAAGGTATTGGTGAGATATATGAAAACTGGATAGGTTCAATCTTGCAGGATATTGAACTTTTCCAAAGATCATTTTCATAGGGAAGGAAAGCATTATGGAGATGTCCAAAGAAGTTCAAAATCAAGTATAGCTCATTTTCAAGGTAGAGAGGTTCAAGTAAAATGGACTAAAACACACATGGGGGATGGAAAGAATGGCTGTTAACTTCTACCCTTTACAATCTCATAACTCTTACCAAAGATGCCTTTCAAAATCAGAAACAATCGAATGATGTCAGTTGGGTTTAGAGAATATAATGTGAAATTTCATCAAGAACACTCCAAAGAAATAGTAATTGAGGACTATGAGAATCATTGACATCTTTGTATGATGTAGGGCAAATGTGATTTACTGGGTATTACATCCTCCCTACAAAAAGGAAGCAGAGATTGATCTTTGATAGATAAATAGCATTCTGACAATTACAGTGAGAAAGTAAATATAATTCTATATGAAGAAGGCATCAAGAAGAATCAATGATGTGTATTTTCCAAGTGACACCAATCTGCATGTGATATATCTGAGCACCTCATTAAGTAAAGTGTTTCATCCTTCATGGAAATTTTCAAGGGAAAAAAAATAAACACATGTTTTGGCCTCATCTGAGGTGAGATCTCCTAATGAAATGTAATTGTTTTTCAAGGGCAGGAAAAAAAAAGACTTGAATGGCAAGGCTAGCCACTGCTAGAAGTAGTTGAAATTAAAGAAAAGTAATTAAAACCAGAAACCTAAGAATAAAGTGAGGAGCTGTTAAATCATGTAAACCCAAGTCTTTATTACCCAGTTAATCACTAGCAGGCACATAAAATATGATCTGATTCCAGTTATGATACAAAACAGAACATGTCAAGTATATGTATAGGTGTGTGTGGGTAGAATAGTCCTAGCAACTAAATGAATATCAAAGAACATCTACAGTTGAATAGTGATTCTTAAAATGCTCTGTTTTTAGATCAATTCCTTTTCAATTCCAATTCAGCAGATATAGGTTAGAGACTGTACCTGTAATTTTCTTTCTTTTTTTTTTTGTACATGTAATTTTCAAGGTTATGAGAAATACCTATGTGAGGAACATCCCTGTGTCAATGCATGTCAGCAAGTACTCTCCAATTTATAGTTTCAGAAGGTTACCTAGAACATGGCTTCTTAAACTTTTTCCACTCACATTCCCTTTAAACCAAAGAACTTTTTTACATGACATTGGGTGTATAGGTATATAAAATTGGTATGCATAAACTTTTACTGTTGTCAAATTCTTCACAACCCCCCACATTGTTACATGACCCCAAAGGGAGTCACACCCACAGTTTAAGTATCTTTGACCTAGAAAACTGAGTTTAGTGATTTTTTCAGGTTTACACAGCCAAGCAAAGTAACAACAACAATATCAATAATAATAACAAGAACAATAATAAGTATTATTTGTCTAATGATTTAAGGTTGATAAAATGCTTTATAAAGATTTCATTTTATCTGTACACCAGGGTTAGGAAGGAAGTACCCTTAGCATCATTTTATTATAGATGAGAAAACAAAGTCAGACAGAGTTTGAGTGACATTCCCGAGGCAAAAAGGCTAGTAAGTGCCAAAATCTGAATTCAGGTCTTCCTGACTCCATGTTCAGAACTCTATCAACAGTGCTGTCTGGTTGCTGTGTATCAAATTTTAGAAGGGAAGAAATGTGAAATAAGATAAGAGAGGTAATTTGGGGCTAACTGTTGAGGCCATTAAATGTAAATCAAAGGATTTGGGATTTTATTGTAGAGGCAATGGGAAGCTAAAACTTTGTTGATCAGAGAAATGATGAAGCCAGGTCCAGATTGGTCAGAATAATGTATCCCATGAAATTGTGGCATTATTAGAATATGCACTATTAGCAGTTATTATATGTAAAAAATGTAATTGATTCCATCCCAATAGAAATATGCAATAAAATTCAAATACTGTGACCATTTCACAGGATTCATTATTCACAATAATCAGGACCTAGTTGTATAGTCAGTTCTGTACCTTAGTAAGATTATGCTGGCAACTAGGCATAGATTAGGGATGATGTAGACTGAATTCAAGGACTCAATTTAGGAGAATTTTGAAATACTCATAACAGATAGGACAATATCCTGAAAAAAATATGGTAGAAGGGTGAGTAGAGAAGGGAACAGATGAAAAGCTGGATTCTTCTAGAACAATAATTCCAAATAGAAATTGAGAGCACTAATCCCTATGTAATAATCTCTGTAGACCATGTTATGACTTAGAATACCATATATTAATATTATCTGATTTATTGCGTTTTTGTTTATTTTGGTAAATATTTCCCAATTGCATTTTAATCTTGTTTGGTCCATGCTTGGAAGTGTTATGGGGCACAACTCAGCCTGTGGGCCACATGTTCTAGAAGATCCTTTGTTAAATGTACTTATACTTGATATTTCTTCTTTTGTGTTAACCCACCATACCAGGTTAGGTTAAGAAAGTACAATACTTCATTACCCATCTTCTTTATGCTACCACATCTTTGTGCTTCACGCCATGTGTCTACATAACTTAGCTAGGGTCTTGTTGCTGCAAATGAATGAATGAACAAATTAATGAATCTATAAATGCAGCATTCATGAAATATTTACAGTGTACAAATTTCCAGGGATACAAATAGAATAATCAAGATGTTCTCATGGAGTTCATAATCTAATATAGGGAGGAAAAATATGCAAGAAAGATGGAGGATAGATAAGATGGTCTGGAAGTGCTTTGGACAGCAAAGCCAAGACAGTTCCAAGGAAATACATGTTCTAGGAACAGGGTAGATAATAGCCTTGTGGACACTTAAAGGCAGCAACAGAACAATTGTTGATTCTTTCTTGTCTTCCTTCTTACTGGAAGGAATGGAATTGGGTCTCATTTTATTCAAGCAATGTGAGCAATCGTATGGCTTAGGTGAGGGAAAACAAATGGAAAAGTCTTCCCCTGATGGTGGTGGGTCTTATTACCTCTTAGTTATCCTGGATGGGTACATGTAGGGTACTGCAATGGGGAAGAAAAGAGGGGAAGGAAGGAGGAAATGGACCCCTGTGACCAAGAAGTTCATCCTCTACAGTCTTTCTATTAAAATTCTTGTCTTTATCCTTGGGAACCTTACTATTCATATTTATTGATCCTTGAATATCCTCACTTTAGTCTTTTTACATAATTATATATCTTTAACATTCATTCAGGAAAAAAAAAATGAGTTCTGACTTCTCTCCCTCCATCATACCCATTCTTCTCCCATTCAGAAGGCAAAAAATGTGCTATCAATTTTACATGCAAAATCATGCAAAACACACTTCCCTATTACACATGTTGCAAAATAAAAATGCTAGAAAAATAATTCTTTCCTAATTGTTTCAGATCATTACATTGATCAAAACAGCTAAGTCATTCATGGTTGATCATTATGCATTGTTGCTGTTACTGTGTAAAATATTTTCCTGATTCTGATCACTTCAATTTGCATTAGTTCATATAAGTCTTCCAAGCTTTTTCTGAAACTGTTCTGCTTATCAGTTCTTATAGCACAGTAGTATTCTATCAACATCATATCCTGAAAATTCTTTAGGCATTCCCCAACTAGTAATTTGGTTTTCTTTTCTTTTTCTTTTTTAAATCAAATTAGCCAAAATTTTCTCTATTATTTTTATAAAACCAGCTCCTAATTTTATTTAATCAAAAAAAAAACCATTCAGTTTTATCGAGATCTTCTTTGATTTTCAGGATTTCCATTTTGGTGTTTAATTGGGAATTTCTATTTTTTTCTTTTCCTATTTTTATTTTTAAGTTGAATACTCAATTGATATGCTCTTTCTCTCTCTTGTTAATATACACATTTAGACATAT
This sequence comes from Dromiciops gliroides, assembly GCF_019393635.1. Lineage (NCBI taxonomy): Eukaryota > Metazoa > Chordata > Mammalia > Microbiotheria > Microbiotheriidae > Dromiciops > Dromiciops gliroides. Next base: position 65,955,887 of record NC_057866.1, on the reverse strand, counting down.
ACAATTTTCACTAAGTACTGCTTTGGTTATATCCCAAAACATTTGGAATATTTTCTCATTTCTGTCACTCCCTTTAATGAAAGTGTTGATTGGTTCTATGATTTATTCTTTGATCCATTCAGTTTTAATATTATTAGATTATTTCATTTCCAATTAGATTTTAATATATGCTTCCATGGATTTTTATTAAATTTAACATTTATTATATTATGGTCTTAAAAGGCTACATTCAATATTTCTGCTTTTTTGCCTTAGGTTTTAAGGGTTGTTTTTTTTTCTTTTGACATAACACATGATTTTTTTGTTTGTTTTGTTTTTGTGAAAATGCCACAGACAGTTGGGGAAAAATATATATACTCCTTTCTATTCCCATGCAGTTTTCTCCTGAGGTCTATAATTTCTAAATTTTCTAAAATACTCTATTTAATTTACTCCTTTCTCATTTATATCATAATTAGATTTATCTAGTTTTGAGAGGATTACATTGAGTTACCCAACTAACATAGTTTTATTATATATTTTGTCTTTTAATTCTTTATTGCTATTCGAAGTAATATTTTCTCTTTGTCCTGAGAGGTCTAGAATTTGTCTATAATATATCTGAGAGTTTTCATTTTTGGACCTCTTTCAGATGATGAACACTGGATTCTTTCAATTTCTATTTTACCTTCTGGTATTAGGATATTGGGGCTGTTTTCCTTGAAAATTTCTTGCAATGTGATGTGTAGTCTCTTTCTTTGATCATGGTTTTCAGGTAATGCAATAATTACTCCCTATGGCCTATTTTTTAAGATCAGGTTTTTTGTTTTTTTCCCCCTCTAATGAGATATTTTCCATTTTTTTTTCTATCTTCACATTTTTTGGTTTCTGTTTTGTTGTTTCTTGGTCTCTTGGGATCATTAGTTTCAGCTTGCCCAATTCTAATTTTCATGGATATTTTTTTCAGTGAACTTTTGTACCTAGTTTTCATTTGGCCAATTCTGCTTTTTAAGGTTTTATTTTCTTCAGTATTTTTGTGCCTCTTTTTACCAACTTGTTAATAGTCTTCATCCTTAATTTCTCTGGATCTCAATTTCCCTTCTATCACTCTCATGGTAAACATTCTAGTTTTGACCTTTTACACCTTTCATTTAAACTATTATAATAGGCTCTTAGGTGGTCTCCTTACTTCCAGGTTCATTCCTTTCCAATCTATCCTTATCAAAGCTGTCAGTTTTTCTGCCTAAATCATTCCCCTCTTCCAAAGCCTTTAGTCCTTCCCCTTTATCTCCTAAACAAATTACAAACTTCTTAGCTTAATCTTTTAAGTTCCTTCTCTTACTTCAAGGTTAAGAGCAGGTTCTACCTCTAAGGAATTATCTAATGACCTGAAATTATATCCCTTTATTATATCATAAACTGTTTGCAGCTAAAGATTGTGTTGCTTTTGACATTTGTGTGCTTACTACAAAGCACAGTAAAGCATATCATGGATGATTAATGAATGTTGAATAATTTGAATCAGTGGTGCAAGTAAGATTTTGAGACCCAAGTTCTAGGTCTAGGTTTGCCTTTGCGTAACTTAATATTTTTGGGCAAGCCTCAATAGGCCTCATTCCTCATCTGTGAAACAAAAGGAAAAGATGAAATGATTTTTCCAAAATTGATGTTTAAAAATTGTCCTTGGCCTTATTATTTCCCAGGAAAATATATATTTAAAAGTATTCTCTAAAGCCAAAATGAATATTTGATCTCACGAGTACTGCATAGACACTACAATTTCTTCATGTCTGCACAAACTGTGAAACTTTTGTCCATACCCTCCCATAAATCCACGTGAGGGGAATCCTCCCAATGTGCCGGGACCCTTCCTGGTTTTCCTTCTATATTGTCTGCATACTAAGAAAATGCAGAAGTCTTATATTAATATCCCTTGCTCTAACTCTGAGCAGCCCACCATTTGGTTGATGGGATCCTTTATACCACTTTTTCTGTGTAAGTTCTTATTTAAAATAGGTTAAAACCAGCTTGGGTCTACCATGTACAATCCCTATTATTTTTTAATAATATTTTAACTCTTTTGAGACTATGTAAAGTGGTTTGAGATAAGAATGGAATAGAAGGAACAATAATTCTTATTCTTCCTTGAGTGAAATAATGTTAGTAATTTTTCTACTCAGAAATTTCCTCATAGCATTTTTTACCTTACAGTTTAATTAATCTTTGCTTGTATAAATGACACATATAGCTTTCACATATGAGTTATGATGTTAGGGATGAGTGTGTGCTTATATGTACACATGCAAAGTAATTATATAGAATATATATTAAAATATGATATGTAATTAGAGAAATGGACTACATACATATTTTCATGTAGCTAGTCTGTACTTCAACTTCAAAAATGCTGAAAAAATATGATTTTATATCATGGCAAACAAGTTATACCAGTTCTGTTCTGATGCTTTTGTATGCTTGCTAGCTTTTCTCAGATTCTTTTTCTTTTTGTTTTCTTTTTTTTTTTTTGAAATTAAAAAAAAATTCTTCAGGTTGTTTTTCTTAAAAACAATACAAAACAAAAATGTATCCTGAAAATTTGAATTTCATGCTGAGAATTATATTGTTAATACCAAAAGCTGAAATTAGTGACTGATTTTCAGCATTATTCTAAAATGGATAATAGGTGATTTGGTTAATTTCATTTGGTGAAATTATTTTTTTCTAGGGAAAACTTCAAAGTTTCCCTGAATACGCCAATATAAAAAGCTGGTTGATTTCCAGATTAAAAAAAAAAAAAAGAAAAAATATTTTTCACAGGTGGGATCTGCTAGCTCTGGTTGCCTGTCAAGTATCTGCCAAACACTTCAGTACTGAGGTCAACACTACAAAGATTTCAACAACCAGCCAGACTGCCAGGGCTCATTCATCCTTCCCTTATCCCAGACAGTAATTCTAATATTTGATGACAACATCAAACCTTCTCTTGCAGCAGTTTATGAAATGTACAGAAAATCCAGCAGCTCCATAAAGTATATAAAAACTCCTCTCTGAGAAGTAGAGGGCATAACCAATCCATGATCACAATGAAAAAGGGAGAACCATTTTGGGTATTTTAGGTACTCAACTGACTAGAAAGATTCACAATAAAAGTACTGCAAGCCAGGAGCATCATATGCCATACTAGAAGGTAATGGATAACTTGATCATCTTGTTCTTTAAATGACATATTTCAAGAATCATAATTAGGAATATTTTTGTCCTTGGGGACAGATTAAGAAGTTGGTAGGAATTTACCCAGAATAACTCAGAGAAGAAAGCAAGATCCCTAAGACATAGTGAGGTTTCTACTTGGGTAAAGGACTGACCTCCATAGAGACAAGAAGTGAATGGGGATGAGATTGTAGTTACCTGATGATAATGCTAACAGTAGCTTCTACATATTGGCATCTTAAGGCAAAACCACATCTTAGTTATGGTCCAGTTCAGTGGTATGTTGAAACATTTTAGAGACATGTGATCTATAATTGGGAGGGATTTTAGGGACCATATAATCCCACCTCCAAATGAGTTAACTGAGACCCAGAGAAGTTCAAGGATTTTTTTTTCATGTCACACAGGTAGTAAGAATTAAAAGCAGATGCTTAACTTAGTCACTTTCTTCTGCAAGATCCTAGTAACACTGTATATGTCATAAGTCTTGTCAATCCAATAGTTCTTCCTTTCAGTACATAGGAAACTGCAATTTGCAAAGGGCCACTCTCTCATATTTGTGGGGAAGTTTTCCATAGCTGTTGGGGATTTTGTGACTGAAATGGCAATGATAATGTAGACTACTTTATTAAAACAATTGTTCAATAGTGAGAGGCAAGGCTTTGGCTTCTGTAAATGGAAACAAACTGAAAAGAGGAAAATAAAGGTGTTTGCCCCCAAAACTTAAAAAAAATAAAACATTACACAAAAACACCAGCATTCCAGAAAGCAATAAAAAAAAAAAAAGAAATGTGCTGTGCAGAGTAATTATGCTGTGCTCCTTTATCTACCTATTATCCTTCAAGCATTTTTTTTTTTCAAGAAGCTATGGCCCAAAGCTGAAAAGTAGAGTTATGCTGTTATGATCAAAACCCAGTAGCCTAATACTGCCAGCATCTTGCATGATAGAAACACATTTAAATTATAATAAAACAGCAGTATAAGAAGATGCTCCAGTTCATAGTCATTTCACAATGAGAAAATATAGTGTGCCTTCACTGTAACTGCTGTCAAGCATTTAAATTGTCCTTCCCTGCATATTTATTCTAAATTTATTTTCAGTACAACTTGTAATGGTGTTACTAACCAGTAAGCAATTTTGAATACCAGAGAACTGAAGAAAAATACATTTTTAGTTAAATGAAAACCTTTTTTTTAATGTTAGAAATCCTTCTCCTACTAATACGGCTTTTGGAGGGTCTGATTTATAATGGTGCCATTGATTATTTACTGTGTTATCAAGAAATAACAGTGTAGAGTTGCTGCTGATTTACCAAGTACTTTATGTAAAGCCCTACAAAGTGATTTAACTCCAGTCCCTAAATAATACCACTCCTCACTAGAGCTTCTGAAACTGAACCTAATTCACAGCATCAATTTGGAGACTAGAGACTTCTGAGTCAAAGGAACTCCCATGAACATAGATCTTGCCATAGCACCCACACTGTATACTGAAGATTTGACATACTAGAGTGGAATATGCCAAGAGTAGTAGCCAGGCATGGCAGGTGGAATTATAGTTCTTTCCAGATGTTTAACCCTTATACAGTCTGTCATGGCAAAACCTATTTCTGATGTTGGTTGAATTACTATATATTTTCAGTAGATTTCAGTAGAATCACAGAAGGAAAAAAATATAAAATGATGGCATAATGAGGAAAGTAAAATTCTACAAAAATGTGTCTGGTTATCTTCAATTATATATTACTTTTAGGTCATTCATATATTTTGGAGACATACAGAGGGATTATTATTTGTAAGGTTTCTTATTTATTGGTTTGTGTCATCCAGATGTAAATTAGACCATACAATAATTTATGAAACACTTATTAAGGGCCTACTCTGTATTAGGAAACTAATACAGAGATAGGAATACAGAAATTAAACCAAAATGAATTAGTTCTTGCCCTTATGTAGCTTCCTCTTGGGGGGCAAGGGCACAGAGAGGGACACAACATATAAAATGCAACATATATGCATAATTAATAGAAAATATTTAGTGTGACACTAGCAACAAATGGGGATTAGCAAAGGTTCATGGAGGAGGTGACAGTTAAACTGAGCTTGGAAAGGAGGTAGGAATTGAGAAAAGTGTGTGCTAGCCACAATAGGCAGTCTAATAAGTAAAGACATAAAAATGAAATGTTTTTAAATGAGTATAGAAAATGGGTCAGTTAAAATGAATAGAATGTGTGAAGGGAAGTTAACATGACTAAAGGAGAGGTGGTGTGTCAAAGAGGAAGATGTGTTTATTTAGAGTCATAGGATTTGTTTTCAAATCTTAGCTCTGTCATTTAATATTACTGTCTCTGTATCTTAGTTTCTCTGTCTCTAAAATGAAGATGTTGAATTAGACCTCTAGCATCCCTTCTAACCAGCTCTATTAATTAATGTACAAAAATTCTGAGCAGTAAGGCTTTAGCCAGACATTAGGCAGATCAAAATACATTTTAAGCCCAAATCTAACTATATCTAGGAAATATGAAGTGTTAAGTTAGCATTTGCCAGAATGCCACTGGACAGCATGAATATATGAACTCTTCCAGACTTTACTGTCATCTTCTCGATTGATGTTAATCATTAATGTCAGAATCATCCTTATCCAATACTGGAGTTACTGTAATGAAGCTAGTGACTCTTCAATTCATTTCATGAATAAAAGGAATCATCATCAGACCAACTGAGGAATTGGTCTGAAAATAATAGAAAAAAGTGAGAACAAAAGGTGAATTATTCATTATGAATTTGTGGATAAGTCGTTTTATTTTATGTATCTTCACCAAGATGTTGTAGATATGTAAGTTCTTCTGAGCATCTTTCCAATTAAATAGATCACCGAATTTAGTTGGCATTAAGGCATTTATAAAAAAAAAATCCCATATATTCTGTCGGAATACATGCAAACGTATTTTATACTAAGTTCAACAGAAAGCTATCTGGACTGATCTGGAATTTCTTTGACATCATACATTCTTATAGAGTCAAACTTGAATTTTTGTTACTGGACTCCTTTGTATACTCAATGATGAGGAATTCCACTTCCATGTAAATCTTTTATTTGATGATCATTTTTGCATCATCAGCATATAACCTCTTTACTCTGAAATGTTGCCCTTTAATAGATGTCTGGACATTTTCCTCTTCAATCTAATTCCAAATGGGCTATAAATTAAGTCATGCAATGTCTGTATACCTATAATAGGCAAAAGTATTAATATATAATAGCAGAAAACACAGTTCATGCATGTTATTTTAGATAAATTGACTTTCCTTCCACTGTTATCTTTTGTCGTTATTCTACCTCTCTATTGTTCTCATCTGATTCTAGGCCTTACTGTACCAGAAATATACTTTATGCCTTGATGAATGAACTCTGCCAGAGTTTGATTCTTTGATCTGCAAGCATCTCTTGAAGTAATACTGATAACTGCCACTTCCTAACAGGTAAGTCCTTAACTCTAATGAGAAAATAAATTTAACAAGAGGATTAATAGAGCACAATAAACTAGTCACAAAATTCTTTGCTCATTGACACATGCACAATGCTATTAGTTGTTATTAAAATGTTATTACTTAATATCACTATATTTTGAAAAGAACAAGGGGCAAAAGGCCCAAGCTCCAAATATTAATGATTTAGAGTCTGGAAAATCAATAGTGCATAATTTGAATAGTCAACCTACTGATATTTTTCACAGTTTATGGATAGTCACAAAAGTATCATTATATTTAGGTCTATCCCCTAAATCCACCTTTCTTTTTCCTGTCAGTTCCCTTCATTTTGTGAGAGGGGTGACTTTTTATTACATAGCTTGAAATTGCATGTAAATATTCAATTAAACAGTTTGAGCTAAGCCTTATATTCTGGAAATGAAATGTTCTTGAATGGGAGGCAAATATGTCATTCTCCAAATATATTCTAGAGACAGCAGTGTTGATATAATGGAAAGAATGCTCAACAAGAAATAACAGGTTTGAGCCTTTGGGAAAAAACAGAATTTGAGCTTTGACAATATATTTTACATGATGTGTAAGCTTGAGAAAGTCATTTACCCTCAATGAGAGTTGCAGTGAAATACATGTTGTGTTAGTTAATGTGGTACTTGTTCTTGGGTTGTCCTAACCAGAAGTGACCACTGGATTGCTAAATCAGTGATAAAGAGAAATAAGCCAGACCAAAATTGAACTACGAATGGATTATCAAAACTGGGTTGGTGCCCTGGAGGCATCGTCTTAAGCATAATCTAGGATGGAGTAGGCATGAGGAAAATCACACACATTGCTTTAAATAAAAATTGAATTTATAAAATTGAGAAGGATTACTGAATGATGTTGGAAAGGAATAAAAGTGAAAGAAGCCGGGGCAGCTAGGTGGCGCAGTGGATAGAGCACCGGCCCTGGAGTCAGGAGTACCTGGGTTCAAATCCGGCCTCAGACACTTAACACTTACTAGCTGTGTGACCCTGGGCAAGTCACTTAACCCCAATTGCCTCACTAAAAAAAAAAAAAAAAAAAAAAGTGAAAGAAGCCCATGAACAACAGTAACTAAATTGCATAATGGCTAGAATGTTGTGATTGGAGAAAGACCTCAGTTCAAATTCAGTCTCATTTAACAGCTATTTGTTTGCTAGGCCAATTACTTAACCTTTCTGTGCCTCAGTTTTATCATCTGTAAAAAGAGTGATAGCACCTAGCTCATAATGTTGTTGTGAGGATCAAATGAGATAATATATGGAAAGTGTTTTGCAAAATAAGATATAAATGTCCATTATAATTGATTTATTAAACCTTTATTATAAACATACACATATGTGAGTGTGTGTTATGGGAATGTGGAGGAAAATCAATCTACATATCTGAGGCAAAATCATTCCTTCCACCTTTAAAATAGAGTTACGTATGATACATTATATTAAGAGACCCTGGGTCATGGGTTACATGTTAGAGACAGATCCAATCCAGAATCTTCCAATTTTTACATGAAGGTGACAAGTTGGTCATCTGTGTGTGCTTGTGAGAGCTGTTTTTTTCTTTTTTACACTCTAACATATAATCAGTGCACAGGTGAGATATGTGTATACTCTTTTCAATTCATATTGAGTAATTGCATGGCACCTGCCATATCTATCTTTAAATTACATCCAGGTCCTTAAGTTCTTTGTATTTATTTTTGTTAGAATTTTCCGGGTCTAAAAAGAAAGTACTGAGGATTTCAAATATAATTGTTTTCCTACCTATTTTTTTTACCTTAATTAGATGCTATATTTTTGAATGCACAAGTATTAAATGTGTATGTTTTTGTGTGATTTGTGATTTAGTGGCTTAGAGAGTTGGCTTTAGAGTCAAGGAGATCTAAGTGAAATTCTTCTTCTAACACATTCTGGCTATTAATCCTTGATAAATCACTTTTACCCTCAGTATTCTAGGCAGTTTTTTAAAGCTACAAATTAAAGAGAAGTTGCTGACTTGAATTTTAGATGGATTTTCCTCCTATGAAAAGTTATATATATATGTATATGTATATATACACACATATACATATATATCAATGAAATCATAGTTTCAATCCCTATTCCTGCTATTTGATTATCCATGGTAAGCATGCTTACTTTGTTCTTTTGTCTATTTCAATTGTTGCCTTGCTTGAATATAATTCTCAATTATGCCTTTTTTTACCCTCTTGAAGCAGATTAGACTGTAACCCAATCCTTCATTTTATATCTATATATTTCTTGTTAATAATATACTGTTGGATTTTGCTTTTAATCCATTCTTCTACCCTCCTTAATTTTATGAGTGAGTTAATCCCATTTAGAATCATAGATATGATTATTAACTCTGGATTTCCATTCCTTCATTTGTAATTAATTTTTGTGTTAATTAATTTTGGCCCCAGTACCCTCAATGAGTAGTAGAGGTTTGTGAAAAAGAAGGAAATGAGCAACATTATTAATCTATAATTACTACCATTTACTTTCAGATATGTTAATTGATTTTACTGTTTTTTTTTCTCTTTTCCCTTTTTTTTTTCTTTAAAAATATTGAGCTCTCTGGGAAAGTGGTTATTCTTGAAGTAATTCTTTTTTTTTTTTTTTTTTTAGTGTGGCAATGGGGTTAAGTTACTTGCCCAGGGTCACACAGCTAGTAAGTGTCAAGTGTCTGAGACCAGATTTGAACTCAGGTCCTCCTGAATCCAGGGCTGGTGCTTTATCCACTGTGCCACCTAGCTGCCCTGAAGTAATTCTGATAAAAATAGATATAGTAATTATTTTTTATAAAAAGAAAGAAATCTACAATTTCAGTGATTTGTTCCAACTCCACTGTCTTTTTCCCTCTAGCCCACACATTGACTCTCTTTAACTGTATTTATCCCTTTGTAAGCTATTTTAATTTCTCCTTTATGATATATCCTTCTATGTTGTAGTTTATTTCAGTTGTGACTGTTCCCACTGCTTATTTTACCCTCTCTTTTAAACCTCTTTCTCTCTCCCTGCCCCTGTTTGTTTCCCTTGCAAATTTAACTGCTATTTTTTTTTAATTCACTAAGTGTGAGAATCACTCTTCCCACCCTTTCTTCTTTGTTGGTATATTATTTTAATCACATGCTCCAATTATGAGGAATATTAACTTCTGCTCCCATTTTCCTCATTTCTTCCTTAATATATTCCCTTTCCTTATCCTTTTCCTTCCTCTTTCAAAACCAACAAACCATTAAAAATAAGTAACACAGGTTTTGTGATAGTCCTTCTTAATCCCCTCTGTGACCCCAGAAGACTAGGATTCTGAAAGGATACATGTATCTGCCTCATATTTAAATGTAAGCCTTCTTTAATCTATCTACTGGCATCTGTCTTTTCCTGGAACACTCGGCACAGAATGCCTTGCTGATTTCAAGTCCTATTTACCAGTGATCAGTCTAACTTCCAACCCTCCTGGATATTCCCCACATGCTTCTGTTCTTATTTACCTGCATTTCTTCAATATCATTCCCCTTTCCATTCCTTCTGCCACACCCTCACCCCCCACCCACAACTCTGAGCTTGCTTCTTGTATAGACCTAGGTTGAATGAAAGGCCATATTGCTATTTCTTTTTGGATTTCTTTAACACTGCTCTATCTGGAGTCCCTTTGGAGATTGGCTAGACAGTATATGACAGAGCTGGACTTCTTTATGAACTTTTTTGGAGGAATCTTAACTGAAAGTCTCTGCTTCCTCTTCTACTTCATTGTATGTAGACAGTAAAAGAAATAGAGTGAGGGAGATTTATGGCAAAAGAAGGAATACAATAAAGGAGAGAAGGTGGAGAAGCAACATCTTGTTTGTAATTTTGCTTTGAAGTTTGTGAATTCTAGTGCACAAAATTTGAATGTTCTGGGCTTGATATTTTGAGACATACATTTTCAGATGCAATCTGACCTTAGGAATAATCTAGTCAAACACCCTCTCCCCCCACTTATTTAATAAGTAAGGAAATTTTTTTCCAAAAGATTAGGTCTACAGAGGTCCACAGAGGGGGTATGATTTGCTTTTTAGTTAATATAGTCATTTACAGGAAAAGCCAAGCTACAAAACCAGGTCTCCTTATCATCAGTGCAAAGCTGCACAACATGATCTGATCTTTAAGGTCAGCATTTGACTAAGGTTGATAACCGCAGCTGCAGAGGGACATGACTCCAAATGCTTGTACATTTGTGTACATTTTTTTAACAGCACAGTAGCTGTGGAGAAGGTAATCTACTTCTCAGTGAGCTTGTTCTTTTACCACAGGCAATAATCTACTGAGTACTAGAGTTCCCATAACATAAGCAACTCCCTTTGTGACTTTCAATTGCTGTAGGTCTGTAATGGTGCTTGGCACTTTAATAATTAGTCTACAGGGAGCCTTAATAGAGTAGGGCAACTGTTTTAATTAACTTAATCCCCAGTACATGAGTTGACCATTAGACATCAAATCACAGTTTAGCTCCAAGAGTATTTGAACTCTAAGGAAACCACATTTGTAACTACAGTGGGGAGACACATTATCTTCTGTTATAAAACAATGCAGCTGCAACCAATTTGGGTTCTTTGGCCCCTGATCCACTGGTAAATGGAAGTCATTATTTCCATTGGAATGAAGGTATAATGGAAATGGCAAAAGAGGTTGGCTTGGGGTAGGCTTATATGTGTGTTGCCCCAATTCATGAAAAGAAAAAGGCATTTAGAGGAATAATAGCAGGGCAGACATTTTAAACTTGCAGGCAATTTATTTTCAGCTGAGTAAGAAACAGGCTGCAATCCTATTGACTGAATTAATTCTGCATAAAAATGAATGGTGTTATAATGATGAGTGGTGCATCTTTTTATGCTCTGGTTTTTTCCTTTATGTTACATTTAAAAATATGTGGCTGAGTATTTTATTATTGTGCTTTAATACTTTCTTTTGTTGGCTGTATCCCTTAAGGATTCTAAATCCCAGCATTCTTTCTTTTTTAAAAAATACTTTACAATCCTAGTGATAAAGGGGAATATGTACAAAATACCTCTTCTGAAACTAGTTCAAATTCCATCTTTACCACAAGGTCTTTGCAGACAACAACAATCCCAACTGATTTCTCTCAAGATTAAAAGCTTTTGAGTTGGAGGACCTTAGTTGTAATCCTGGCTCTACCAATTAATTTATTTTGTCCTGATTTTACTCATCTGGAAAATGAGGGGTATGGATTTTTGAGGTTCCTTCTATTTCCAAATCAGTGATTGCAAAGTACTAATTATTTATCACATATAATTTTATCTGAGAGCACAACAACACCTCAGAGATCATCTAGTGACCTCACTTCCCAGATGAAAAAAGGGATGCCTAGGAAACAGGTGTGATTTACCCAAATTCTTAGAGTTTATAATTTATTGAATTGGAATCAAGCTCCTGATCTTCCGAAGCAAATGGTTATCTTCACAGCATATCCAATTGCCTTATATGGTACAATTCAGTTCAACAAATGTTATTAAGCTACTACTATGTATGAGACATTGCGATAATCACTGGGTACAAAGACAGAAGAAATGCTCACCACTTATAAGAAACATTCTATATGTTTTGGAAAGTGTGATAAAGAGCCAGGGCAGAAATTTATTAGTTACACAGATAGGTAAATCTTTAAAAATTTGAGTTGAAGGAATGCTAATATATGGGGAATCAGGAAAGGGAGCCTATTGGAGGGAAACCCATAGCTGAGCTTTAAATACAGCTAGGGATACTAAGAGACAATGGATCTTTAAACTGATTTGTCTCCTCATCTACACTGTATATTCTTCGGGCAGCTAGGTGGCTCAGTGGATAAAGCACAGGCCCTGGAGTCAGGAGGACCTGAGTTTAAATCCGGCCTCAGACACTTGACGCTTACTAGCTATGTGACCCTCAGCAAGTCACTTAACCCTCATTGCCCTGAAAAAACAAAAACAATCTCTCTATAGACTGTATGTTCTGTTAGGAAATGGGCCATTTTTTTTTTCCAAAACCACCTTCATAGAGTATGGGTTTTAAGTTGTATTTTCTGGAGATGGTGATAGATTTGCACTGATATAGGTATATTCTCTCATTTGATCTCTTCTTTAACAAAATTAATGTGTAAGGTAGTCAGTAAACCTTATGGGTATAATCAATAATCAGGGGACATAATGGTTTTAAATGATCCTCTATGGAATCATACAGATAATATTAAGCGATCACTACTTTCATACCAATCTTCTCATCTATGAAAGCAAGGATGCTACTGGATTAGGGATTCTAAAAATAGTATTAAGAACCATCTCCTAAACCCTCAGGGTTATTTCCCTGAAGAAATCTTACTCTGAGTAAGTGATAAGCTAATCTGATTTTCCTTTGGAAAAATAAGTCTGAAGCCTGTGAACTACACTTATATAAAAACTATTAGTCAAGTATTAAGTGATAACTCAATCCATTGTTTGATCCAATGAGGGATTGGGGCACTCTGTCCCTCAACTAACCTTTACCAACCCATCAACTATGACTGGATTTAATGCTCTAATTTTCTCCTAAGTACCTGTAGTAATGTGGGAAATTAAACCTTTCTCCAGGAATCTCTGAAACACCTCCAGGATCCAAGTTGAGGTCTGGATAAAATCTCTTGTACTCCTTTCTTCACAGGACATGCCAAAATTTCTTGAAGGAGCTTTGATGGATCCATAAGCAACATAAGTGGTATTCACAACAACCAAAAATAAGATAATAAGACTCAGTTTGGGCAGAAAGAAAACAGGTTCAAGTAACTCTCAAGAATTATGGAGCCATAAATGAGATCAAGAATCTGTGGATGATTACTTAGAGTTTCTAGGCCAGCAAGTAAAACTTATCTCATTGACCTTTGCCTTATAAAAATCTTAATGATAAAACAAACGGGATACATATTTTTGGCCGCAACAAACAAAAATCCTTTATTTTCTGGAAACCTATAGTTTAAGGATGTAAAATTCATACTTCTCATATTGTATCAACATTCACATGGGGCAGAGTAATACAATATTTATTGGTACATACACATTCAAACAAGTAAATATTATCATTACAAGAAAAACTGATCTGACTTGTAATGCTGCATCAGAAAATTGACTGTACAATTGCAGTCTTAAAACAAACAAAAACAGTGGAAAACTACCAATTTTTCTCTAGTGAATCCTGAAAACTATTTGTTAGAGGCATGCCTAATGCCAGCCCCATAATAGTTCCAGTTTGATGTTGGGATTAAATGAAGAATTGGCAAGTCATTGAACAATTCACAAAACGATGATTGATTATTTTGCTGTAACACAGTAAGGATATGAAAGAAGACTCCAGGGTCACTTAGCTTTTCTATATACAGTGCACATTCTCACCTTCTCTTTACATGGAACTATGTCTAGTAAACAGAGTATGATATGGTAACTTGCATGATCTTCAGAAATCCCCCAAGTTAGAAGGGTTCCAACTCTTTGTAGGTAGAATTTTATGTTTTTAGATGATTAGGAAGCTGCATTAAGGGAGTCAAGGGTCAATCAGGTCAGAGGTACAGCTTTGAAGCTTTTGGGGGAAATCTAACTGCTATTGCAGGGAAATGGGAAACCATGGTTTTATTATAGAAGGGTATTGAATAATTAGAGTACCCAGCTAGATCCAGTGGGTCCTTTTAAATATTAATGGGACTACTTTTATCTCAGATGAGGCACCAGATATAGTATAGGACATGAGACAACTTCCCCTAATTCTCCTTTCTATTAACAGGTTGGGTCAGCTATATTTTAAGGTTGTGAAATTTTAAGGGTATAGAAAGTGACTTTCTACCTTGAAATATTAATGGTAACCATGAAGGGTTAGAACATCTAATTCTATCTAGCAAAAGCCCACATTCAGTATGTTCACTCAAATATTATTAACCAGTTGTTATTTCTCCAATAAAATGGAATATCTCCACAATATAATATTATAATTTAGTGTTTCCCTGATAAAATTTTATGAAGGGTTATTTACTGAGAAGTTATAGCAGGAACTAAAGTACACAAATTTCCCAAACCAGGAACAGACTTTCATCTATTACATACTTTCATCATAGGGAGAGTTGCTCACTTATGGTCATGTCACACACAATGGATGAATCACTGCTTGAAAGACATCATGCTTTGAGTACCAGGTCAGTTCACTTCTGAGTTGGGCAAAGCAGGTTGCTCCACATAGGAGTCAGCTACTACTTCTACCAGGTCTAATTGTAGAGGGGATCTTTGATGACTTTTCTGACATTTTGGAATTCATTTGCAACACTTACTCTGTGTCTGATATTCGTTTACTAAATATTAGGAAACAATAACAAACAGAAAAGAAGAACCAGTGGAAACATACTCATAGTCTTAGGTTATCCAGGTAGGCAGGAAAGGCAGGAAGCTGGGCACTGCTTGTTCTATGATTTCCACCTTTCTTAGAGGTTTAGAAGCAATCCTTGTCCAGCTCTCCACCTAAAAAGAGAAAGACAATTTGTATCTAACTTTATCCATCTATCTAAAATTATACTTAATAGTCAATTAATAAGGCTTTGCTTTAGCATGCAATAAATTGCAACAAATAGAGGATCTTTGCTCAGAAATGGAGTGGGGTGGGAACTGCACAGCATGTGTTTCTTAAAGTAGGGTCACCAAATTCCTATGTTAGTTGACACAAGTCAAAGCATAAATATAATGACTGACTTTGTTGTTCAGTTGTGTTCAACTCCATTACCCATGTGGGATTTTCATGGCAAAGACACTGGTGTGGTTTGCTATTTCCTTTTCCAGTTCATTTTACAAAAAAAGAACCTGAGGCAAACAGGGTCACATAGTAAATATCTGTGGTCAGATTTGAACTAAGTTCTTCTGGGTTGCAGGACTACTACTCTATCCACTGTGCCATCTTGCTGCCAACTAAATGACTAGACTATATTTAAGGGTATTTAATAGTTTCAATTTAGTCCCATAGACATATAGATATTTAGTACTATAAATCTGAGCAGGATATAATCACCATTTTCTTCCTTGGACTAATTAAGATAATTTAACTCTCCATAATCCATTTTGTTTGCATTGTACAAACAGAAAGAATTATTTCCTTGAGTACTTTATGCTTGTGCCACATACCTGAAGAGCAATCATGAAACTCCAGACAAACTGAAAGTGAACAGACAGAATTTTGTTTTATGCTATAATAGCAGCTCTCTTTAAATCTCTTTAAAAAGAACTGAAGTAGAAAAAAAATCCACAACATCTAACCAGATTGGCCCTATAAGAAAAAACTCAGGATTTCCCTTCTTCACCTTCCTTTCTTCCCCTCCCCCACAATTCCAATTATGTTACTAGCCATTAGATATAAAGTAAAAAATAAAACACTCCCTTTCCTCAAGGAACTTACAATCTATGGAAGAAAGAACAGACCAGACAGTTTAAATTCCTCCTTCTACTTTCTCATGCCACAAACTTTTAATGCCTTGCTTTTTTCTTATTACTTTTATGTACTTCCTTTATTTTTTCTATGTACATATTTATATATTTGGTATGTCCTCCATTTGGAATATATGATCCATGAGGTCAAGAACTTTTATTTGCCTTTTTTTTGTATCCCCAGCGTTCAAAGCACATAGTAATTGTTTAATAAATAATTACTTTATGAATCTTAATAACTCACTAACTTCAAAAAGGGTCAGGAAAAAATGGATACAACTGAAATGACTTCACTACAAGGAAAAGGAGTGCTACCTATTTCCTACTGAATAAGCAACAAAAACACAGTATATTTGTCTAACATCTCAATAGGCTTCAGCCTACCTTTCCATTCTTATCTTATGCTACATATCATCATTTGGTCTGTTTTACTGATAACCCTCATTTCCTAGACACTTCCTGTATTTGCCACCACATACCTAAAACAAACCAAATTTTCCTACCACCAATTCAATTTTTTTTAAGGTTGAGGAACCAATTCCTTTACAAGGCTTCCTTGAATGCCAACTTTCTTCAACAATTGGCAATTATTTTTTCTATTAAAATAATATCAAATAGTAAAATTCAATATCCAGTTGAATCATTATTCATGAGCAAAGACCTTCACTATTTCAGGATTTATTGTCCTTTAAATGGCACTGAGCTCAAGGATATCAGGGGATGCTCTTTATAAAAATTTGGTCGGCCAATTACCAGTATAAACAATATTTCTCATGACATATTTAAACTGTTGAAAAGAACAAACTTTTTAAGTATGTAGAAATAGGCTTTTATATCCAAATTATTTTTCCAATCATTCTTCTTTTCTTTTTTTTTTTTTTTTTTTTTTTTTTTTTTAGTGAGGCAATTGGGGTTAAGTGACTTGCCCAGGGTCACACAGCTAGTAAGTGTTAAGTGTCTGAGGCCGGATTTGAACTCAGGTACTCCTGACTCCAGGGCCGGTGCTCTATCCACTGCGCCATCTAGCTGCCCCCCTCTTTCTATTCTTACCCATTACTTTAAAGGAGTTAGATAATTGCTACTCTCAAACTACTTGTTGATGAGCCCTGTTGTACCATTAAGTAAACTCATGTAAGAAAAGTTGTTAAAATGTTCATACCTTTTGATCTAGCAATCCTATTATTGGGCTTATATGAAATTAAGAAGACAAAAATAAATATTCAGAGCAGTACATTTTGTGGTGACAAATTGGGGGAAAATAGTGCTAGTCACTTTAAAAAATAGCAATATTGGAATATATTATTGAATCATGAGGAATTTAAGGAAACAAGGTAAAACTTGTATCAGTTGATATTAAAAAAGTAAACAAAATAACATGACAACCCTATAACATAAAAATACTTACAACTAAATAAAAACCAATGTCAGGCCAGGATGCCTGTTATTAAAATACACTTCCTTATTCTTTGCTTAGAAATGGCAAAGTGTAAATGTAGAATGTTGCAAGTTCTGTCATTGTAGTCACTTTAACAGATAGTTTTATTTAATGCTTTGTTTGCTTTAGGAAAAGTTACTGTGGTTTGGGTGATATGTTGGGGAGGAGAAAGAAAAGGATGATTGAGAAGCTATTGCTGTGTCAAAATAAATGTATCAATAAAAATATTTTAAAAAAATAAAAAGGAATCATCCTATGGTCTGTAGCAACAAAAGAAAGACCAAGAGCAAAAAATATCCAATGAAACTGACTTCATAAAAATTCTTTCTGAGGCAATCTAGAGCAGCAGGTAAGGTTAATTCTGTATCTGACACACAACAAGACAGCCAAAGCCTATTTTTTCTTTTCTCTGGGGAGCTCAAAATTTTTATTTTTTTGCAATAGCATAAGTAAAAGATGAAACAGCAGTGCCTAATATGCTCCCTTTAGCTAAACAACTAAAAAGAAAGTGCCTATTTATTAGAATGCCCTAGCCCTATTATTGAAAAGCATTGTATAGTGGGAGAAAACGTGTGTGTGTGTGTGTGTGTGTGTGTAGTATGTATATGTGTATGTCTGTATATATAAAATTAGTTAGATTTTCCCTATCCCTCAAATATAAGTGACTTAACTATGGTAAAAATTAATTTATAGACTACAAAATGTGATTTAACAATTTTAGGTATTCTTTAGTAGTTTAAGTAAATAATAATCAAGTAAGTAAGATGATATTAGTAGAACTTATATAAATGCTATATTGTAAACTGGTTTGGAAACTACATAACTGATATCCATCAACAATTCCAATTGTGGTTAGGCATTTACCAATAAGTTTAAAGGTCAAATACCAAAAATAGTAACATTTGAGCAGA
This sequence comes from Dromiciops gliroides, assembly GCF_019393635.1. Classification (NCBI taxonomy): domain Eukaryota; kingdom Metazoa; phylum Chordata; class Mammalia; order Microbiotheria; family Microbiotheriidae; genus Dromiciops; species Dromiciops gliroides. The sequence continues at coordinate 65,937,376 of NC_057866.1, read as the reverse complement.
AAGAGACCAACCAGAGCTTAGAGGAAAAGTCATCTAATTGAAATTGATCTATTTCTATGGCTACCATCAGCATCCAAACTAGTGGTTTTCTAGCAACCAGTAGCATCATCTTATGTGAATCCAAGTGGTTAGTAATTTGGATGATGAAAGACTAATGTTTCTTTCTTTCTACTTTCTACTTACTGTACATGTACCACTTGGATTGTGTTGTGGGAGGAGCTTATTCTGTATAAATACCCTTGGGTCCTTAGGCTCAGGGTCATTGGGTCCTAGATCTTAGAATGGCTTTATTGTGAGACAGGATTGTTCTTTCAATAAACTTATTTTCTTCATCTTGGAGACTGTTCTTTCTTCATCTAACCCTGGGACTTAGAAAATTTTGCAATACTATGTGTGTGTTTATAATACATACATGCACGCATACATACATACATGTGTGTCTTATATACAATACATGTGTATTATATTTTTATGGATGCATGTATATATGCACACAGAATCATTATACTACATATGTAAATATTTATATAGAGACAATATATTTATACATGTATGCACTTATATGTGTATATGTGCTTATATACACATGTATGTACATGCATGTATATCCTGGCCTCTCTAAGAAACAAAATAACAGAGACAGAACTAGATTCAACATGTATACTCATTTTTTTAAATGCCTGAACAAATTAAGTTTTGTGAATGTGATGCAATATTATTGCTTTATTTTAAAAAATGTCAAATATAAGGAATTAGAAAAAGATGAGAAGATTTGTATTGATGGAAGTAGATTGAAGAAAACAATGTACAGAATGTCTACAATCACATCAATGGAAAGAAACAAAAAGGCAACTTAACTAAGATAAAATTCAATATTGTTTCTAGAAATGATGATGAAGTAGGCTTCTTTCTAGTTGGTCAGTGTAGTGACATATTTTGTTTAACTATTTTTCTTTGTTATAAAAGAGGTTATTATGGGAATGGTGTACTAGGAAATCAATGTAATATAAAATAAAAGTTAATAAAACTTTAAAACTAAATAAAAATTTGTCACCTTAGAAATATGTATTGTTAGCCATGACCTTCATAGAAATATTAAATAAAATCTAGCTATGCAAAATATTCTGAAACTTGAATGAATTGGAATTTCTTTTCATTTAAAAAGTCATTTTATCTGATGATTACTAGGCAGCCTAATAACAACATGACACAATTGTTATGTTTAAAAGTTAAAAGCTGTAGTTTCTTAAATCATTCTCAAATAATTACAGTCCAGCTACAGGCATGCTTCTTCTTTCTATAATTCATTTTTAAAGAAAATCCCTATTCATTAAAATCTTTAAAGAGCTAGAAATTCAGGATGAAAACAGATGAAATAATTTTCATTATTACTGAACCTTTTTTAAAGTAAGGAAGAACTGAGAGAAAATACATTTGACTTTACACACACTCACAAGAAAAAAAAATAAAACAGAACAAACAAAACAAACAAACAAAAACAGACCTTTAGTCAAAGAAAAGGAAGTTAGGCCACCATATCGACACATTATGTATATTTTTCTTCCCTTGATCCAATACTCAAACATTTTTATTTTATTTTGTCCTGCCAATGGGCTCTGTAGCAGAATAGCCTTCTATAAATATTGCAGTGCTAACACTAGTAAGATTCTTAACACGTTCCTTCTCCTTTTCCCAGGAGAAGATTCAGCAGAGATAAGGAAGTACCAGTTTTACTAATCAACACTCATTCCACTCCATGGTGAATCTCTGAACCATTTGAACTAAAAGTCATGGATTGTATTGGTCTTCAGCACTGCCTTCCTCTAATAGTTTAGACACATCTCTGTCTGGTAGTGTAAATGCGAATTTTACACAGGCATATATATGTGTATATGTGTATGTATATTTGTATCTGTATCTGTATTTATGTGTATATTTACATATATCTCTATGTATATATTTATATATATATGAACACATACACACACACATATATATATATATGCACACACATATCCATATCCATATCCAAATCCTTCCATACACACACTGTGGTAAAATATGAAAGTTTTTAACAGTCGGTTAGGATAAGTGAAAGACGCCAGTTTTTCAAGGACCACCCTTTTGGGGAGGAGATGAACAGTCTGCCTGCTGCGCATGTCAGACTGCCTGCCGGGTACAGTCCGCCTGCTGCGCATGTCAGACTGCCTGCCGGGTACAGTCCGCCTGCTGCGCATGTCAGACTGCCTGCCAGGTACAGTGCGCCTGCTGCGCATGTCAGACTGCCTGCCGGGTTTTTTTGACTTCCGGGGTGGAGAGAACGGGAGTAGCCTTTTTTGCCGGCTTGGCGGGACTCCGGGCGGCACGGCACAGACGGTCTGACTCACTCCAAAGGTGGCCTAAATCGGTTTGGTGAGTTTTTTATAAGGAATATAGACAGCCTAGATTTAAGACGATTTGTACTGTATTTCTGTTTTCCTATCCTTCTAATCAACAACACCTTATATACAATAAAGGCTCTATCTAGAAAACCAGAAGCTTCTTCCATTTACTAGTCTGGGAGATGAATTAAGGGAAGGGTTAAGTAGGGGAGATTTATGATCTAATATCCAATTTTAAATCTCACAGTTTGGCGACCCCGAAGGGACCTTAAGGACCCTCCCACCCTCCCTAGTTTGGCCATAAGCCGGCTAATTCGGTGGATTTTCCAAATACCCCCCCCCCCCCCCCCCCCCGCGGACTTTCCCTTTGTCTAATCTCCCTTAAAGACTTTAAGCCTCTAAAAGTCTTGCTTTAAACAGAAAAGCCAGCCCAGTTTAAAGGGCAAGATGCTCGAATATTCTACCATCCCTTTGATTTTTCTCATCGGAATGTATTGGGACAGCATAACATCCCGACTTAGAGGAATAGTTTACTCAATGGTCCTTCATAACATTATTGGTTTTTTCCTCATTCAGGCAGCAAAAAGTTTTTTGTATAATAGTATACGTGAGAATCTTTGGGAAAATACGTTTAATATAAGTAGAAATTTTATGCCTGCAATTGAAATACCTTTTAATACCACATCCATAGTTCATACGACTAAGGATTTTATTTTTTTTTTGTTGTTTTTTTTTTGTTTTTGTTATTATCATTGTTTTTGTTATTATCATTGTTATGATGTGGGGGAAACTCTCACATATGGAGAGAGACCTCAAAATGGCTGTTTCTACTAGAGATGATCCAAGTTCAGAATCAGATCAGCAGAAACTACTCCCTCTGCAGGAAGCTATAGAACATAGTAAGAAGGGAGTGCCAATTCAAGTCAGAAAATATAGCCCCTTTAGACCAAGTGACTTGAGCGCATGGAAATCAATCATCCCTAGTTTTGAGAAAAATCCAAACACTGTAATTTCACAGTTAAGGACTATATTTAATGCATATCAACCCAGTTGGGCTGATGTTACTTGCCTTTTGGAAACTTTACTGTCCCCAACTGAGATTACAGATATTATCTCAGCAGGAAATGCCCTTGTTGCGAAAGGTAAGGCCGATGTGGAATGGCCTCTAAAGGATCCAGAGTGGAATTATAATGATGATAGGGATTTCCAAAGATTAAAAGATGCTAGAGAAACACTTCTGAAGGGAATGGAATCTTGCTCTAGAAAACCGGAAAACTGGCAGAAATTTTTAAGCCTACCTCAGGAGGCTAATGAAAGACCAAACAGATTTTATGATAGACTTTGTGAGGCCGCTAGACAGTACACCAGATTGGATCCAGTAGATTTAAGAGATTCCTGTATCATTCTCAACACATTTGTTTATAATTCACTGCCAGAAATACGCAGATACTTTCTGAAACAATGTCCAGACTGGAGAAATCTCTCAGTAGATAGAATTAAGGAACTTGCAAATTATGTCTTTGACTCACGTGAGGAAGATCCAGATCACCCTAAACAGAGCATTCTGGCACCAGCGATTCCTAGTCAGCCATGTGGACACCGGAACAAGGACACTAAGGTGTGTTGTTACTGTCGTAAGGAGGGGCATGAATTGAGAGAATGTAGGACTTGGAGAAGAAATTCTAATTCTAATTACAGGCGAAATCAAAATAGAAATAGATCTTTTTGGAGGAATACAGAAAGGCAGTACCAGAATAATGGTAACCAAGACCCCCCTCAGAAGAGGACACAGGAATGATGGTGTCTTGGGGAGGAATGGAACATAGATAATGAAAGCCATATATTCCCAGATCCAGATTTTTTGAATGCACTTGTGCCAGTCCATTCACCTCCCCAGAGTAATGAACCACATGTCACCTTAAAAGTGGGGGAGACTTATTATGATTGTCTGCTAGACACAGGAGCCTCTAAATCAGTATTAGTAAGCAAACCAGATGCTGGGTGTAGACCTGTAGGATTTTTGAATGTAGTGGGAGTCTCAGGAAAGAGCCAGAGAGTGGCAAAATTGAATCCTCGCATGGTATCTATGGGGCCCTTAACAGTGGAACATTCATTTTTACTCATGCCTGATGCCCCTGTAAATTTATTAGGTCGTGATCTCCTTTGCAAGCTTAGAGCAACCATATCTTGTGCTCCAGATGGGGCTGTCTCCTTACAATTGCCAGAGGATACTGTTCATTTATTACCAATTTTACTTACAGAAGCTCAAGGAACAGCAGGGGAGGTATCCAAAATCCCCTCTGACATTCCTGAGTCTTTATGGGCCTCATCCCCTAATGAGGTGGGGCTCCTTAAGTCTGCCATGCCTGTTACCTTTAAAGTTAAGGGGGGACCACCCCCCTCCATTCCACAGTATCCATTGTCTAGGGAAGCAATAGAAGGGATCACCCCTATAATTGAGGCTTTGAAAAGCCAGGGTATTATTATTCCATGTCATCACTCTCCATGCAATACTCCCATTTTGCCAGTTAAAAAACCCAAGCCTGGGCCAGATGGTAAACCTGTTTATCGCTTTGTGCAAGATCTTAGAGCGATTAATAATTATGTTATTCCTAGACATTCTATAGTCGCAAATCCGGCTATGATAATTTCCTCAATTCCCTATGAATCTACATGTTTCACAGTGGTAGACCTTTGCTCTGCCTTTTTCTCCATACCAGTACATGAGGACTTCCAATATTTATTTGCTTTTACCTGGAAAAATAGACAGTGGACCTGGACTAGACTCCCACAGGGATTTGTAGACAGTCCCACATTATTTTCCCAAATTTTACAGCAGGATCTGGCCTCTATTACCTTTAAGGGCTCCACACTAGTACAATATGTAGATGACTTACTTTTGGCCTCTCCTAATGCTGAAATTTGTCAGGAAGATAGCCGTCACTTACTGCTGGAGCTGCACAAGAGAGGACACAAGGTTTCCAAGACAAAGGTACAATGGTGTTTGCCCCAGGTAGAATATTTAGGATTTATTTTGGCTGCTGGAACTCGCTCTGTCTCTTCTAAGAGAGTCCAGGCCATTCAACAACTCTCTGCCCCCACTACTAAGAGGCAGTTGAGAGCCATTCTGGGAGCAGCTGGGTACTGTAGACAATGGATACCCTCTTTTGGTGAAATTACTAAACCCCTCATAGCTCTTACAAAAAGTTCTGTTCCAGACAGTTTACAGTTGGATCCCCAGCATCTCTCAGCCATAAAAGAATTAAAACGGGCCTTGTTATCAGCACCTGCCCTAGGACTGCCAGATTATAGTAAGCCTTTCACTCTCTTTGTGCATGAACAAAGGGGGGTGGCTTCTGGAGTCCTGACTCAGTCACTGGGGCCTAACCAACGTCCTATAGCCTACTATTCAATTCAGCTGGACCCTGTAGCGGCTGGAGCGCCACCTTGCCTTAGAGCAGTGGCGGCCACAGCGCTTTTGGTAGAAAAAGCCTCTGATTTGGTCCTAGGTAACCCTCTAACTGTGCAATGCCCTCACGAAGTGGAGGCTCTCTTACTACGTCACAGGACACAAGCCTTTTCAGATCAAAGGCTGGCTAAGTATGAAATAACCCTGTTAGGTAATGAGAATATCACTTTAAAACGCTGCACAGTTCTTAATCCAGCAACACTACTCCCTAACTTACCATTCTCGGGGGAACCGTTGCATGACTGTGCTTCTTTAGTTGATATGGCTGAAAAACCCCGTGATGATCTTTTTGATACACCTTTAGAAAATCCTGATCTTGTCCTCTATACAGATGGTTCCTCATTTATGAGAGAGGGAACCCGTTTTACTGGAGCTGCTGTAGTTTCTGATTATGACACCCTCTGGGCAGCTTCTCTGCCTTCCCATTTTAGTGCACAGGCTGCTGAACTTGTGGCTCTTACACAGGCCTGTAATATAGCTAAAGATAAGAGTGCCACCATTTTTACTGACTCGAAATATGGCTTTGGCATATGCCACTTTATTGGTATGATTTGGCGTCAACGAGGCTTTCTAACATCCTCGGGCAAGGCTATTGCCAATGGGGACCTTATCAAGGACCTCTTAGATGCCCTAAAACTGCCTTCTTCCCTAGCCGTTGTACATTGCCCTGCCCACACAGGGAATAGTGATCCTGTTTCAAAGGGAAATGCACGAGCCGATTCTGCAGCCAAGCTTGCTGCATTAGAAGCTCCTGAACATGTATTTAACCTTTCACCTTCTGAGGATATTCCTTCCAACCTAACCTATGACGATTCTGAAGTAGAAAAGTGGAAAAAGAAATTTAAGGCGAAACAGATCAATGGCATCTGGGTGTCTCCGGAAGGTAAGCCATTTCTTCCCCGGAAATTCTACCACCAGGTATGCCTCTCTGTTCACAGAAAAGGCCATTTTGGTACACAAGGCATTGTAGACTCTATTAAGAGAACCTGGATAGCACCAGGTGTGACTAATACAGCATCTCGAATCTGCTCGAGCTGCTCCACATGTCAGTCTTATAATCAGTATGCTTTTAAGGCCAAAGCTTATGGAGGGCGTCCTCTAGCATATACACCTTTTGAGCACTTACAAATTGATTATATTACTATGCCAAAAGCAGGACATTATAAATTTTGCCTTGTTATAGTTGATCAGCTCACTCGGTGGGTGGAGGCCTTTCCCAGCCCCCGAGCCACAGCTGCCTTTGTTGCCAAAATTCTTCTTAAAGAGATAGTACCTCGTTTTGGCCCACCAGCCCGCATCGATTCTGACAAAGGCACACATTTCACTGATTCGATTTTATCCCAAATCTACTCTTTCTTGGGAGTGACTCCAAAATTCCACACGCCCTACCATCCACAAAGTTCAGGCCAAGTCGAACGTATGAATAAAGAGCTTAAGAGTATGATTGGCAAATTATGTACTGAAACCCATTTGAAATGGCCTGATGTTCTACCATTGGCATTATTCTATCTACGAAGTAGACCAAGAGGAGAACTTCATATATCTCCTTATGAAATGCTTTTTGGTCACCCTCCTATCCAAGCTAAAACTTTTTCCCCAGTTTATACATCACTGGTGGGAGGTGATACTTCTGTTGCTTCCTATATACAGGAATTACAGACCAGGCTACGTGAACTCCATGAGGCAGGAGCTGTGGTCCAGGCAGGACCATTAGACTTTTCATTGCATAACTTCAACCCAGGAGATAAAATATATGTAAAGAATTTTCAGAGAACCAGTGGAACTCAACCTGCCTGGGAAGGACCTTTTCAGGTATTATTGACAACTCCTACCGCCATTAAAATTGGTGAAAAAGACTCATGGATTCATTGCTCTCATATAAAGCCTGCACCATTCATAGGTGAAGAGATTTCAGATAGACCTGAGGTAGACGCTAAAGAGGTAAAAACCCTAACGATAGCAACTGTTAAAGAGCAAAGAAAGTTCAGAGGAAACAGGAAGTTCCCATTTAAGAATCCCACTGATCAGTTAAATGCTTTGGGACTCAGTCTTCGTAAAGTATCAGGAGACGGAAATTGCCTTTTTAGGGCTTTAGCAGACCAGCTAGAAGGTCACTGTAGAAATCATCTCAGACACAGACAAGAAGCTGCTTCTTATATGATTAACCATAGACAAGAGTTTGAGTCTTTTATAGTAAATGACTCCCCTTTTGAAGAATATGTTGATGAATTAAAGAAATTTGGAAAGTGGGGAGGAAATGATACAATTGTAGCATTTGCTAAGCAGCATCAGCTGAATGTTGTGGTTCATCAATTAAATCAGCCTTTATTGAAAATCAGTGGCACAGACAAAACTGATGCTACAGAACTCCACATTTTCTACCATAAAGAACATTATGACAGCATTAGAAAGATCAATGACAATTCAGAAACCCCTGCCACTTTGGCATGCAGAGAATTGGGGAACCAGTTAAAACAATGTGGCATACCCCAAACTCTAGCAGCTTAAATACCTTATAATTTAACAAGCATTTCCTTCTACAGGCAAAAGCACTGAAGTACATGGCCTAGTTTTCTGGCCTACCTCAACTATTTTTTTTTTTTATTTTATTAATTTTTGGGTTTTTTTGTTTTTGTTTTGACTTTTGAAAGGCACTGAAAAGACCTGGAATTGACTGCACCTTTAAGTTCTTTAAGAGCACAAAAGGGTGCTTAGCGAATCTTTTGCTTTTTATTTTTTATTTTTGGTTTTGCTTTGGTTTTTTTTTTTTACTTTTGTTTCTTTTGCTTTTCTTTAAAACTAAATTTTGTAAACTAAGTGATTATTCAAAGACATTTTAAGTATATGCTGTGGGTGAGGCTATCGGGCCTCAGAAGCTACCAGAATTCTTCTTTTTTTTTATTTACTCTTTCTTTTTGAGAGAACCATGAGTTCTAATGAGTTTTGTTTTATTTATTTATTTTTCTCCTTTCTCTTGTATGTTGTTCTGTTTAACTAAAAAGTACCAGAAATTGCTTGATACCTCACTGAAAACATTGAATATTGAATCTTGCTAATTGAAGTCTTATTTCTTTTTGATGAATTAATCACCACTTTAAGTATCTGCTACTGTTATACCAGAGAATTCATGTATAAGATGATGTGGTCTACTTGCTAAAAGAAGATTATGTAATAATGTCTAAAAGAAGATTATGTAACAATGTCTAATATAATCAGCTATTTACATTCGTTTATTATTTATATGTCATTATACTCTGGGTATGGTTTGGAATTATTGTATATATCACTAATATATTCTCAGTTATGCAGCATAGCACACATTTTTACCATCATATTGTCTTTGGTGAAATTAATGAGATTTCAGAAATATGGAAACTTATCATTTCAGAGACTAACTTGCTGTGAACTCTGACGCAGGCCCTGGAGAGAATATATGTGCAACAAAAGGAGAGACAGGTATACGTAAGTCCATGGTTTGCTTATGATGGTGACTATGTAGAGCACAATTACTAGGCACAGTCCAGTATTCATCCTCTCTCCCTCCTAATTTAACCTAATTTAACTGAACTTATTTATCTTTTTATCTCACTCAGTTGAATTCACCTGTGGCCTAGCACAATCACTGGCTGTCTCAGAACCATGAGATATGGTATGATAACCTTTCCATAACATTTTCAGGTGTCATGAACACATACTAAATTTGGCTTTGATCCAGACACATGGTGGTAAAAAGTGTTACACATTGCATAACTACCTCAACCCTCTATTACAAGTCTAACCATATAAAGGAGGGAATGTAATGGAATTTATTAATTTGATCATTGACAATGCTATGCTAAGGTTTTAAAAATACAGCAATTCAAACAGTTAAAGAAGATAATCCAGCTTTCCAGACCAGAGTCCAGAATCCAGTTTTCCAGACCAGAATCCAGTTTCCTCCTGATGACATCTTACCACTTCAAGAAGACAAGAGAACTCAGAGACTTTATATGAACTGTTTTGCTTTATTAGCTTTTACTATCTCCTTTCTGTTATATACTATCTGTAACATGTACTCTCTGCAGAGGCTCTCCCTTTGCAAGACTAATGTCAAAGCGTCGGTTCATGAGGAAAAAAAAAAAAAATCGCCCCTCTGGACAAAACTTTCCTCTCTTCCTTTTCTGTATTGTTGTTCGCATATTATTAGTCAGCAAAAGTTATTATATTCTTTTTACTGTTCCATCAAGGAAACATTCCGTTTCTTGAGGAAGCAAAGGGGGGAAATGTGGTAAAATATGAAAGTTTTTAACAGTCGGTTAGGATAAGTGAAAGACGCCAGTTTTTCAAGGACCACCCTTTTGGGGAGGAGATGAACAGTCTGCCTGCTGCGCATGTCAGACTGCCTGCCGGGTACAGTCCGCCTGCTGCGCATGTCAGACTGCCTGCCAGGTACAGTGCGCCTGCTGCGCATGTCAGACTGCCTGCCGGGTTTTTTTGACTTCCGGGGTGGAGAGAACGGGAGTAGCCTTTTTTGCCGGCTTGGCGGGACTCCGGGCGGCACGGCACAGACGGTCTGACTCACTCCAAAGGTGGCCTAAATCGGTTTGGTGAGTTTTTTATAAGGAATATAGACAGCCTAGATTTAAGACGATTTGTACTGTATTTCTGTTTTCCTATCCTTCTAATCAACAACACCTTATATACAATAAAGGCTCTATCTAGAAAACCAGAAGCTTCTTCCATTTACTAGTCTGGGAGATGAATTAAGGGAAGGGTTAAGTAGGGGAGATTTATGATCTAATATCCAATTTTAAATCTCACAACACAAACATACACATCTTTTTAAAAATAGGTGCTGTTAAAGACTTGGGAACTCCTTCCTCCAATGAAGATGACAATTTATTTATAATTTAGCCAATAATTATCTGGATGTTGTCCAAGACACAAAATACTAAAGTGGTTTACCCATGGTACTACAGCTATTAAATTTTAGGAGGATGATCTGAACTCAGGTCTACCTAACTCCAATACTAGAATTTGATCTACTATACTGCACAATCTTTCTGCATACATTGGAAATGTCCTTGAATTATGTCTAAACCAAATCCTTGTTAAATGCAAATTATGTTAACAGGCTATGCAACAGTGGGTTTTTTGTTCGTTTGGTTGGTTTTTGGTGAGGCAATTGGGATTAAGTGACTTGTACAGGGTCATACAGCTAGTAAGTATCAACTACATGAGGCCGGATTTGAGCTCAGGTCTTCCTGACTCCAGGACTGTTGCTCTATCCATTGTGCAACCTAGCTGCCCTGCAATGTATTATATGTATTATATTATATACTATTAAAGCAATTCCTTTTTCATTGTAAATGTTCAACACTTAATAAATCTTGATATGTATCAGGATCTTTGTGAATTCGAATTCATTAATATAATGTTTGCCTGAGGAAAAGGAGGAAAGTTGAATTTTTATATGATACAAACACGAAAGGATCTAATTCTGAAGAGAATAATGGTTTTATCTAGGATACTTATTTTATTTGTTGTTGTAGTTCAGTCATGGTCACGTCTTTGTGACTCTTTTTTGGGGTTTTACTGTCAAAGATACCAGAGTGGTTCTCCATGTCCTTCTCCGATTCATTTTACAGATGGAAATGAGGCTAACAGGTTTAAGCGACTTGGCCAGGATCACACAGCTAGTAAGTGTCTTAGGTCAAATTCAGATTTGGGAAGATGAGTCTCCCTGAGTCTAAGCCCACTACTCTATCCATTGTGCAACCTAGTTGCCCTGATATTCTAGTTTATCCACTGTTAGATAAAAATTCACTGTTTGAAATGTAAAAATGATTTCATTTACTAAATTCAAAGTGCCAGAAAAATTTACTCTTGTTCTTCCATGGAACCACATGAATAAAAGATCACATTTATTCTAAGAACTTCTAAATGGAGATAAAAAAGAAAGACATACATCTATGCACCACATTGTCAAGTTCAAGGTAAAGACCCCACTGAAACTAGAGGACATACTTCTTGGATGATTCCAGAAATTTCCCCATTGTCAGGCTCAAACAATAAATGAATTGCAAATATAGCTATGGGTGTGTGTGTGTGTGTGTGTGTGTGTGTGTATAACAAAAATACCAATAATAACTAGCATTTCTTTTTTGTTTTTTTTTTTTGCAGGGCAATGATGGTTAAGTGACTTGCCCAGGGTCATACAGCTAGTAAATGTCAAGTGTCTGAGCCCAGATTTGAACTCAGGTCCTCCTGATTCCAGGGCCAGTGCTTTATCTTCACAAAAACCCTGGGAAGTAGGTTCTATTAAACCCATTTTATGAAACTGAGGCAGAGACAGAAGTTTAGTGATTTGCCCCATCTCACACAGCTAATAAATATCTGAGGTCAGATTTGAACTCAGGTCTTCCTGTCTCTAGGTGCAGTTCCATCTTGTACCACCTGCCTGCCTATATGTAATTGTATATAGAAAAGATATGTACATACCTTGCTTGTATGAATTTCTGTTTCTCTACAAATGAATGTGTTAGGTCCTCTGATCTTGGAAAAATATTTTAAATTATTTTATTATTATTTTTCTTAGCATTCTCATAGACATGAAAAAAGGCTATGTATTCAAAGGAGAAACTGTGGCAGAGAATGACAATTTTCTTGCCTGGGGTTATATAGGCTAATGCTATTTCTTTTTTTCCATTTATTTGGAATTTTTCTTATGTTTCTCCTCAATTACATGTAAAAACAATTTTAATTTGCATTTTTCAAATTTTGTGTTCCAAAATCTCTTTCTCCCTCCCTTCCCAACCTTCCTTAGTAACTCCATAAATTCAAAATAAGTTATATATGTGTAGTCATACCAAACATTTCCTTAATGGTCAGGTTGTGAAAGAAAACAGACAAAAAAGAGAAAAAAAACTTTAAAAAATATGGTTCAATATGTATTCAAACACCATCAATTCTTTCTCTGGAGATGGATCATATTTTTCATAAGTCTTTCAGAGTTCTCTTGGATCATCGTGTTGCTGAGAATAGCCAAGTCATTCACAGCTGATCATCCTAAAATATTGCTGCTACTTTGTACATAGTACATAGTACATAGTACATTTCATAGTGAGCTAGTAGTGATATTACTATTTCAAAGATTATGCATGGTTTTATAGCCCTTTGGCCATAATACCAAATTTCTCCATGGAATGTTTGAATCAGTTTACAACTCTACCAATGGTGCATTAATGTCTCATTTTCCCTATATCTTCTACATTTGTTATTTTCCTCTGCTGTTCAACTGTCCAATCCAATACATATGAATTAGTACCCCAGAATTGTTTTGACTTGCATCTTTCTAATCAATAGTGAATTAGAGGACTTTTTTCATGACTATATATAGCTTTGATCATTTCATATGAAAACTCTTCATATCTTTTGATCACTTAACAATTGAGGAATGTCTCTTGTTTGAAGAAATTTGAGTCAGTTCCTTATGTGTTTGAGAAATGAGGCCTTTGTCAGACAAATAATTCATTTTTTTTCACAGTTACTATTGCTAACTGTATGTCCCTCAATCCTATTCCATTTACTTTATTCTCTATCTCCTTTCACCCTGTCCCTCCTCAAAAGTGTCTTGTTTCTGACTGCCCACTCCTGCAATCTATCCTCTTGTTTATCATACTCCCATTCCCTTCACCTCCTACATTCCTTTTTTTTTTTTTTCAGGGCACTTATTCCCCAGAACCTCACCCATCTTTCCCTCCACTGAAGAAGCTTTTTCTTGCTTCTTTTATTTGAGAAATTTTACTCCATTGTACCTCTCCCTTTCCCTTTCTCTCAATGCATTTCTCTCATTCTTTTATTTCAGTTTTTTAAGATATCATCCCTTCATATTCACCTCTGTCTAAATATACTCCATTCAGCTGCCCTAATAATGAGAAAGTTCTTATGAGTTTCAAGTATCTTCTTTCCATCTAGGAATGTAAACAGTTTAACCTTTTAATATCCCTTATGATTTCTTTTTTCCTGTTTACCTTTTTATGCTTCTCTAGAGTCTTTTAATTCCCATTTTTCTCCTGAAGGATTATACTCAGTTTTTCTGGATAGGTGATTCTTGGTTGTAATCTCAATTCTTTTGCTCTCCATAATATTCCAAGCAATCTGTTCCTTTAATGTAGAAGCTGCTAAATCTTGTGTTAACCTGACTGTGGCTCCACAATACTTGAATGGTTTCTTTTTGGCTGCTTGCAATATATTCTCCTTGACCTGGGAGCTCTGGAATTTGGCTATAATATTCCTAGGAGTTTTACTTTTGGGATCCCTTTCAGGAGTTGATTGGTGGATTCTTTCAATTTCTATTTAACCTTTCTGGTTCAAGAATATCAGGGTGACTTTCCCTGACAATTTCTTTGAAGATGATTTCTAGACTCTTTTTGATAATCGCTTTCAGGTATTCTATTAATTTTTTTATGTTATCACTCCTGGCTCTTTTTTTACAAGTGACTTGTTTTTCTAATGAGATATATCACACTGTCTTCTATTTTCCCCCATTCTTTTGCTTTTGCTTTATTATTTATTGATTTCTCATGAAGTCATTATCTTCCATTTGCTCAATCCTAAATTTTTAAGGAGTTATTTTCTTCAGTGAGCTTTTGTACCTCATTTTCCATTTGGCCAATTCACCATTTCAAAATATTCTTTTCCTCATTGGTTTTTGTATATCTGTTTTTAAGGTGTTATTTTCTTCACTATTGTATGTGTGTGTGTGTGTGTGTGTGTGTGTGTGTGTGTGTGTGTGTGTTTATCCTTTACCAAACTGTTGGCTTTTTTCATGATTTTCTTACATCACTTTCATTTCTCTTTCCATTTTTCCTCTACCTCTCTTACTTTATTTTCAATGTCCTTTTTGAGTGCTTTTATGGTCTGGCACCAATTTATATTTTTCTTGGGAGCTTTGGATGTAGGAGCTTTGACTTTGTGATCTTCTTGTGAGGTTGTATTTTAATCTTTCTTGTCACCATTTAAACTGTCTATGGTCAGCATTTTGTTTTGTTTGCTCATTTTCCCAGCCTATTTCTTGATTTTTAACTCTTTTTAAAAGTGGGGTAGTGCTTCCAGGATGAAGGGCACACTGCCCCAAGCTTTAGGTGGTTTATGCTACTGTTTTCAGAGATACTTCTTGGAATTTGTAAGTTTTTAGTTCTTCCAAAATGGTATGATTTAAGGAGAGGTATGTTTACTACTCTCCTGGCCTGTGCTCTGGTCTGCAATCAATCACAGGCCTGTCTTTCTGCCTTGGAATTATAAATAGAGTCCCACTGCACTGTGGCCAGAAGCTCCAGGGTACATTTGCTCCTCCACTACCTGGGACTGCTACCCAAGACTGTGACCTGGATCTGAGTATGGACAAAACAACAGGTTTCTGCCTCAGTGCTGACAAAGAGATACCTTTAATTACCTTCTTGCCAATTGTTAGAACCCCCTTCCCATCTGTGGGCTGAGTTCTAGAAACAGTTGCTTCTTATGATGATTCAGAGGCTCCCATGACCTGCTCCTGGTTTGCTGTGGCTGGGGCTAGGTCTTCACTAGGCCTGGAGCTGTGCTGGCATGGCCTGTACTTGGCAGTGCTCCATTCTCATGTAGGTACAAGAGACTTTTCCTGCCAACTTTCTAAGTTCTCTTTTGCTGTAGAATTATTCCACCCTGTCTTTTTGTGGTTTCTATTTTTCCAGGAACTGGCATTATGGCATTATTTGAAGGTATTTGGAGGGGTCTTGGTGAGACCTCAAGAAAGTCACTGCCTTTCCTCTGCCATCTTGGCTCTGTCCCTGCTTATGCTATTTATATCGCAGATTATACTGGCTTCAAAATCAATGAATCTGGCAGATTACCCATTGGAGTATTTCCCCACCAGTGGTAAAGAACACAGAACATATGTCCCTTCTCTTTCTGTGTAACTTCATGTCCTACTTTCAATAAATCCTCAAGAGGAGGGCTTATCAAATGAACGAGAGAACTTTACTCTTCAATTTCTTGCCATTAAATGGCTACCAAGGCAGTGCATAGTCTTCATATCTCTCTATACTACCACCCTACTTCCCTTATTTGACCTAATAGATGTCTTTATATCCCACTGGAAAACCCTCCCCTTGTTCTATTGCTGAACTCTTTCTGGGGCTTTCATTTTGTGGAGGAACCCAAGATGGCCTCTTTTACTTTCCTGATTCTGTTCTAGGCTTCCAGAATATACAACTACACCCCTAGTTGAGTACCTTCATTCCCCTAACTTTGCCCCCATGTTTTTATTCTGCTCCTTAAGCACATTAAGCAAGGGTAAATATGGTACCATCTATTTATACTAGTCATTTCTACTTTTACACTTTGAACTATAATTTTGATTCCTTGGTGTTTGGAGTGTTTCATGATTTAACAGGCTTACAGAACTGTTAGAAGAATATTGTGTTGGAGAGGCAGCTAGGTGGCACAGTGGATAAAGCACCAGCCCTGGATTCAGGAGGACCTGAGTTCAAATCAGGCCATAGACACTGGACATTTGCTAGCTGTGTGACCCTGGGGGCAAGTCACTTAATCCTCATGGCCCTACATATATATATTTCATTGGGGAAAACAAAATAAGCCTCTGTTTCATGAAAAGGCATAGAGGTAAAAATTTCCCAAATATCCTATTTTTTCTTCTTCCTAATTAGCTGTTATACCCATAATGAATCATTTTTTTTATATCCAAGTCATTGCTATGGAATATCCATCAACTGTCTATAACCTATCATCTGGACAATAGGCATGATCTAGATAATAAGAATACCTAATCTAGATAATAAGCAAAGGGCATATTGTACATAATAAGAAACAAAACCCTGTCTCTGGATTTTTTTTTTTTGGTCTATTGGTCTTTCACCTACACCACCCTGGATTCTCAGCCCTAAATTAGCTTGAAAATGGTTAATACTATTTAATTGGAGCCCTAGTTCTATAATGCATGTGTCAAAAACAGAACAAAGGACAACATGGGAGAAATACCCCTTGACATCTTCTGCAGCTCAGAAAACTATATGGGAAGCCAAGAAACAATATTCTACTTACCACGGAATTAATTTGGTTCTAAATAGAAAAGCATTCAAATGGAGTTTGAAATTAAGACAAATATGTTCCTTGGGCTATGGTCTAAAACACCAGTTTGTACCTATTTGCTTCCTTTCATACTACCTTATCATTTAATTATTAAGAGTCTTTGTTAATCATCCATTATGCATCATAAATTATGCTTACATTATCATTTTAAATAGATACACTATCTGATTGATTTGATGAAAATAACCTGCTTATTTGTCAATTTGCATAAACTTGCATGCAATGAGGTATAGTTCCATGATTCATTAGTCACTGCTGGCAGAGGGAGCAGGCACAGCCTCAAACAACAGGAGGCTCAGTATAGCAAATTATTGTCATCTTCATCAGAGAAAGGATCCCATTAAAATCAACTTCACTCACACCCGAACTGTTGAAAGGGCTTGTGAGCCTCAAGCTTCTGTGGGAAGTCGTATGTGCGCATAAATGTAAGGAGGACACACACCCACTGCAACTGGCGATACATCTGTCCTGTGAGCAATTGAGACACTCACTGGTGCTGGTCCACTGACTTGATGGCAGGGCAATGCATTTCTGTGCTGCTGTGCTCGTTACAGTGATGGCTTTTGGAATGTGTTCTCTGGGTCAATGGAGTTGGATGACTCACCTTCACCGTTGGATGTTAAGTTGGGCTGCAGCTGAAGGTGAGTGAGGTGAACTAGTCAGAAAGTTCCTTTTAAGTTCATCCTAGAAACCTGAAGAATATGGTTTTAGTAGAAGCCAGGCCACTAACTGATTCTGTGGCCTAGAGCAAGGGAGTTGGCCTCTGGGTATCAATTTCCTCATCTATATAATAAAGTAAATAGAACAAATGATCTCTAGGGTCCCCTCCAACTCTATTGACCCAAGATTGGTGATATTGGTGATGTTCATCTTTGTGTGCTAGGATTTCACTAACATGATGGATGATTCCTTTAATTTCTTTTCTTAGCTCAATCTAAATTATTTTTCTGTAAAGTGTTGTTACTTCAATTATACCTCAGTTGAGAGTGAACCTATGTAAACTTGTTTATTTCTAAGATTTGGAGAACAAAGATTTGGAAGGCGCCTTAGAAAATCTCTTATATACATAAGTTATAGTAGAAACAATGATGGATTTGGAATGAAAGGACTTGTTTTAAAAAATCATAGTACTGGGGGACACATTATTTGTATAATCTTACAATTAATTAAACCAAGCGACTCACTAATTACTTTTCTGTACCTCATTTTCCTAAACTATAAAATGAGGGGTTTTGGATGATATGACATCCCTTCAAAATATAAATCAATAATCTTATGCTTCGTCCCTTTATATATAAGAAATCTAAGAAACAAAGAGATGGTAAGACTTTCCTAAGGTAATATAGTTTCTATATAGCCAAGCTATTCAAGTATTCTTTCCATTACATTACCATTTTTCTCCAGTGATACTTCTTTCATTTTGTCTTAAGATGCCTTCCTTCCTGAATCAATCCTCTTTCTTCCTTTCTCCTCCCCATGTATCTGTTCTTAATTTGCTCAAATTGATTTTCTTTTTGTTTGTTTTTTTTTTGTTTTTTTTTTGAGGGGCAATTGGGGTTAAGTGACTTGCCCAGGGTCACACAGCTAGTAAGTGTTAAGTGTCTGAGGCCGGATTTGAACTCAGGTACTCCTGAATCCAGGGCCGGTGCTCTATCCACTGCGCCATCTAGCTGCCCCTCAAATTGATTTTCTAATGTTCTACACTACAAAGCCATACGCCTCTATTTTTCTTTGTAGAGCATGAAGTTCTGGGCCTTTGTTGTATTCTCTTTTGGCCCTTAAAATTCAATTTTCCTTTGCCCAACCCCCTGAAAATTATTCTTTTTAGCTGTAAACCTCTGTAGTGCCTCTAGCAATGTCAAAATAAGTCCCTCAAAATTTACTTCCAGAGGCATGTAGTGGGTGGCATTTTATGGACCTTGAGCTCTCCAAGGTGGATGCTACTGACATATAAATGTAGATCAAAACCTAGTTTCCTCCACAATGGGTTTCTCAATACAATTCTCAATCAGATGAATGATTTGCTAAGGGGAAAATAGACATTTATGGCTATAAGGGTGAGGTACAGTTATTTCTTAAAGATTCCTACAAGCTTTCTTCCTCAGGGTCAAGATTTTTTTTTCTTTTTTGTGGGGCAGTGAGGGTTAAGTGACTTGCCCAGAGTCACACAACTAGTAAGTGTCAAGTGTCTGAGCCTAGATTTGAACTCAGGTCCTCCTGAATCCAGGGCCAGTGCTTTATCTACTGTGTCACCTACCTGCCCCCTGGGTCAAGGATTTCTATTTAGGAAGATAGATATGGTAATTGCTCATCTTAGTTATACTTGGGGGCAACAACCTGAATTCCAGAAATTATAAGATATACCCACCTGTGGAATTAATTGTATGAGCCCAATTGTTCTGTTGTTTTCTTTTTCCAAGTGCCATTGATCAATTTTTGGTCAAACAGTGACTATTTAAATAGCATATTCTAACAATATATTTATTGATAACTCTCTTCCCGTTGATTGGTAATGCAATATGCCAGTAAGAGGAATAGCATGACACTATCCATATTTCCCAGGTTATCCTCTTCCTTTTGATGAATCAACACAAAAGAAGGCCACTACTATGTCAGAAATAGAGGAGCAGTAGTGAATAGTACTAAAGCATCAGACTGATACCTTTGTGTACCTTTATCTCAAAAAAAGAAGTTATGAAAACCACTTCCAGCCAGAGCCTAGCCATTTCCCAAATGATCTTATACTTTTATGTGTCTAGATATAGTTTTAGCCTTAGGCCATTCCAATCCATTCTAGGTCCATATTTGTTTGTGTTCTTTACACCTTTATAATGACAATGTAATCATTATTTTGTTAACTTTAGCTGGATAAATCTGGCACTTAATATAATAGAAATGTTCCTGAAATATTACATGCAGACCAAATTTTTGTAAAAATCATTCTCTTTTCCCTTTGTTTTCAGAAAGACTTGAATTGAAATATTGCACTAGCTCCTGGACAAGTCACTTAATCTCACTCAGCTTCACTTTCTTCATACTAAAATTTACTGCTACTGCTACTGCTACTACTACTACTACTACTACTACTACTACTACTACTACTACTACTACTTTCCTCAGAGGTTTATTGTGTATATAAATATATTTAATTATATATCATTCAAAATACTCTAAAGTTACATACAAATGCTAATTATCATCAATATAATCATCATTATTTTAAATTATTATCAATAATCGTTAAGAGTAATACAACTCAAAGGTAAAAGTCAGTCATACATTAATAAGAAATACATTGAATTAAGGACCAGGAGACTTATGTTCTAAAGTCAGCTTTGCTACTACCTTATCAAATTACCTCAGAAATTGACTACTAAAAGCAAAAAACAATGGAGATTTTTAAAAGAAGCAACAATGCTTAAACTGAAGGAGTTTCTTTTATTTGCAAAGGTATAGATATAAGAGTATGTAAGATAATTTCAAGAAGGAGGGTGCAGACAACTTGGGAATTTCAGGGAAAGCATTGTGTAGGAAGTGGTATCTAAGCTGTTCAGTGAAAGAAGCTGAATGGTGTATGAGGAGGAGGTTATAAAAGATTACATTTTAGATCTTGATAGTGATAAATATATATCTGTATAAAAAGCAGATAATGCATTTTCTTTAAAATTATTTCCACTAATAAGACCATATCCAATTCTGATTTTGAACCATATGATGGTGCCAAGGATGTTGGAGGGGAGAACTTTCTCTTTAGCTGTGGTTACTGAAAAGTCAGGGGATGCTGTATTCACCAGCTCATATCTCTTCAGAACTCTTGCTGCCCTAGCTGATGATTTTAGGGGCTGTGCTAGAAACAGGTCTGTGAGGGCATTACTTGATAAATAATGGGTACTCATAAATTCTTGTTGATTATTTTTTCAGTCCGTTAATAAGCATTTAGTAAATACCTGCATGTTCTAGAAGTTATGCTAAGTACTAGGGATACAAGAAGAGGCAAAAGACAGTCCTTGCCTTCAAGGAATTAATTATTATCCCTGATAGTCCTTGTTGGCATCTTGTTGTAGACCTTCCTGCCTTTCCTTTCCTACTTTGGAAGTATCAGGTGAATCCCAGGTTAGGGTGCTTTTGTTGTAGATGTGCCAGCTGTTGCCCCAATTTTAGGAGTGGATATTGCCCTTTCCATGTTCCCTTGTGACTTTATGTTTTCTAATTATACTTCAGTCTGTATTCAGATGCCATCAGTTATTTCTCTGTAGATGGATTACATTTTTTCACAAGTCCTTCTGAGAGCATGCTGCTCATCATTTTTATAGCACAATAGAGTTCCATCCTAATCCCATTCCATAATTTGTTCTGCCTTTTCACAATTGATGGGCAACACCCCAATTTCAAATTCAACTTTTAAAACATCTCTTTTCGGATGCCAAACTAGTAATGGTATTGCTAGGTCACAGCATATGCATGGTTTTACAGCACCTTGGCCATGGGTCCAAATTGCTCATCAGAATGTTTGAATGTTTACTAAGCCTATATTAATGACTCATTTTCCCCATATCCCCCACAACATTTATAATTTTCCTCTGCTTTCCTATTATCCAACCAAATAGGTATGAGGAATTGTTTTGACCTGAATCTCCTCAATCAATAGTGAGTTAGAACATTTTTTTTCATGGTGCTCTAGGTGGCTTTGATTATTTCATCTGAAAACTTCATCTTTTGATCATCTATCAATTACCCTTTTATGAACAAATTTGACTCAGTTCTATATGTATTTGAGAACTTAGTCCTATCAGATAAATTTGCTTCATTTTTTTTCACAGTTGCTATTGCTAACTGTATTACCCTGCATCCTATTCTGGCCCCTTGATATTTACTCTATTTTCTATCTTCTTTCACCCTATCCCTCCTCAAAAGTGTTTTGCTTCTGACTGCCTCCTCCCCCAATCTGTCTTCCCTTTTTTCATCCCCTCCATCCCCTTCCCTTCTCACTTTCCCACAGAGCAAGATACATTACTATACCCAA
Source organism: Dromiciops gliroides (assembly GCF_019393635.1). Taxonomy (NCBI): domain Eukaryota; kingdom Metazoa; phylum Chordata; class Mammalia; order Microbiotheria; family Microbiotheriidae; genus Dromiciops; species Dromiciops gliroides. The sequence continues at coordinate 65,915,376 of NC_057866.1, read as the reverse complement.
TTGATTATGTATGTTATTCCTTCCTTGAGCCCATTCTGATGAGAGTAAGGCTCATTCACTTCCCCCCCCCAATTCCCCCTTCTTCCCATCCACTAGATAAGCTTTTTCTTGCTTCTTTTATATGGGATGTGTTACCCCATTCCACCTCTCTCTTTTCCTTTCTCCCAGTGCATTCCTTTCCTCCCTTAATTTTATTTTTTAAAAGAAACCAACATGGGAAAGTTAGGTGGTGCAATATATAAAGCACCAGCCCTGAACCCAAGAGGACCCAAGCACAAATCCAGCCTCAGACACCCCACACTCATGATGCTACACAAGCCACACAATCCTAACTGCCCCCCTACAAAAATAAATGCTTTAAAGATATCATCCTTTCATATTCAACTCACACCTTTGCCCTCTAAGTATATTCCATTCAGCTACACTAATAATGAGAAAGTTCTTATGAATTAGATATATCATCTCCCCATGTAGAAATGTAAGCAGTTTCAGCTTCTAATATACCTTATTATTTGTTTTTCCTGTTTACCTTTTTATGCTTTTCTAGGGTCTTTTATTTGAAAGTTAAATTTTCTACTCAGTTCAGGTCTTTTCATCATGCATGCCTGAAAATCCTCTTTCATTGAACTCCCAATTTTCCCCCTGAAAGATTATAAACAATTTTGCTGGGTAGGTGATTCTTGGCTATAGTCCCAGTTCCTTTGCCTCTGGAATATTATATTCCATGCCCTCTGATCCTTTAATGTATAAACTACTACATCTTGTGTTTTCCTGACTGTGGCTTCACAGTACTTGAATTGTTTCATTCTGGATGTTTGAAGTATTTTCTCCTTGACCTAGAAGCTCTGGAATTTGGCTATAATATTCCTGGAAGTTTTCGCTTTGGGATCTCTTTCAGGAGGTGATCTTTCAATTTGTATTTTACCTTCTGCTTCTAGAATATGAGCACAGGCAATACAACAGAGTTCTGCCTCAGCATCAGCAGAGACCCCTGCAATTTCCCCCAGTCTAACTGCTCAACCACCTAACCTGACCATGAGCTGAGTTACAGAAATTGCTGCTGCTATAACCAATTCAGAGGCCCAGGAGGCCTGTTTCTCTGACATGGTCTGCCTAGGGCTGGTTCTGTGCTAGCACAGCCCAGAACTGGGTTCCAATCTTACCCTAGTAAAACAGAACTTTACTGCCAACTTTCTAAGACATCTTTAGCTGGAAAATGATCTCATCCTGTCCTTTCAGGAATTTTGCTGCTTCAGGAATTGTCTTATGGCATTGTTTGAAGCTATTTGAAGGGATATGGAGGGATATGGGGGAGAAGTCTGAGAAGTCACTGCCTTTCTTCTGCTATTTTGGCTCCACCCCCCAATTCTTGTTAATTTTTTTTCATAAAAATATTTTATTATTTTCTTGTTACATGTAGAGATAGTTTTCAACATTTGTTTTTATAAGATTTCCAGTTTCAAATTTTTCTCCCTCCCTCCACAAGACATCAAGCAATCTAAAATAGTTTATATATGTAGAATCACATTAAACATATGTCTGCATTAGTCATGCTATGAAAGAAGAAACAGAACAAAAAGGAAAAACCTCAAAAAAGAAAAACAAACAAAAAAATAGAAATAGTATGGTTCAATCTGCATCTAGATTCCATAGTTCTTCTTGTCTAGATTTGGAGACCATTTTCTATCATGAGTCCTTTGGAACTATGTTGAACTATTGTGTTGCTGAGAAGAGTCAAGTCTATCACAGTTGATCAACATGCAATGTTGTTGATACTGTGTACAATGTTCTTCTGGTTCTGCTCATCTCAGTCATCATCAGTTCATGTAAGTCCTTCCAGATTTCTCTGAAATCTGTCTGCTCATTGTCATTGTCTGCACAATATTATTCCATTACATTCATATACCACAACTTGTTCAGTCATTTCCCAATTGATGGGCATCCCCGCAAGTTCCAATTCCTTGCCACCTCAAAAAGAGCAGCTATAAATATTTTTGTACATGTGGGTCCTTTTCCTTTTTTTATTCTCTCTTTGGGGAAAATATCTTATAGTGATATTGCTGGGTCAAAGGGTATGTGCAGCTTTATAGTCCTTTGCACATAGTTCCAAATTGCTCTCCAGAATAGTTGGATCAGTTCACAGCTCCACCAACAATGCATTAGTGTTCCAATTAATCCACAGATTTTCCAACATTTATTATTTTCTGTTTTTGTCATATTAGTCAATCTGATAGGTGTCAGGTGGTACTTCAGAGTTGTTTTAATTTGCATTTCTCTATCAATAGTGATTTTGAGCATTTTTTCACATGACAATAGATAGCTTTGATTTCTTCATCAGAAAACTGTCTGCTCATATCCTTTGACCAATTTTCAATTGGGACTGACTTGGTTTCTTTAAATTTGATTTAGTTCCCAATGTATTTTAGAAATGAGGCCTTTATCCAAAATGTTGGCTGTAAAAATTGATTCCTAGTTTTCTGCCTCTCTTCTAATTTTGACTGCATTTCTCCTGTTTGTACAAAAACTTTTTAATTTAATTTAATCAAAATCATCCATTTTGCATTTCATAATATTATCTCTCTCTCTCCTTTGGTCCTAAACTGTTCTCCTCTCCATGGATCTGAGAAGTAAACTATTTCTTCCTCTCCTAATTTACCCATGGTATCACCTTTGATGTCTAAATCATGTACCCATTTTGATTTTATTTTAGTATAAGGTATAAGATTTATGCCTAGTTTCTGCCATATAATATTCCAGTTTTCCCAGCAGTTTTTGTCAAATACTGAGTTCTTATCCCAGAAGCTGTTGTCTTTGGGTTTATCAAACAGTACCTTACTAAAGTCATTTACTACTGTGTCTCCTGTGCCTAACCTATTCCATCGACCCCCCACTCTATTTATTAGCCAGTACCAAATAGTTTTGATGACTGCCACTTTATAGTAAAGCTCCAGGTTTGGTACAGCTAACCCACTTTCCTGTGCATTTTTTCATTAGTTCCCTTGATATTCTTGAACTTTTTTGTTTTCCAGATGAATTTTCTTATTATTTTTTCTAGCTCTATAAAATAATTTTTAGGTAGTCTGATTGGTATGGTACTGAATAAGTAGAATAATTTAGGTAGAATTGTCATTTTTATTATATTAGCTTGTCCTATCCATGAGCAATTGATATTTTCCCAATTATTTAGATCTGATTTGATTCATATGAAAAGTGTTTTGTAATTGTGTTCTTAGAGTTCCTGGGTTTGTCATGGCAAGTAGACTCCACAGTATTTTATATTGTCTACCATTACTCTAAATGGAATTTATCTATCTCTTGATGCTGGACTTTGTTGGTCATGTATAGAAATACTAATGATACTAATGTGGATTTATTTTATATCCTGCTATATAACAGCATATCATCTGCAAAGAGTGATAGTTTTGTTTCCTCCTTGCCTATTCTAATTCCTTTAATTCCTTTTTCTTTTCTTATTGCTAAGGATAACATTCTAGTAAATATTAAATAATAGAGATAATAATGGACATCCCTGTTTCACCTGTGATCTCATTGGGGAGGCCTCTAACTTATCTCCATTACATATAATGCTTACTGATGGTTTTAGGTAGTTAGAGTTTAGGTAGTTTAGGTTGTTAATTATTGATTAACCAATTATAAATAGAAAATAATTTACTTCTCTAGGCCTCTTTTGTAAAATGAACTGGTTGGATGAGATTATTCTAGGGTTCCCTATTATTTCTAACTTGTTCCATTCCCAGCCTCTCTACCAATGACATCAGAATTTTTTAACACAAAGTAGCCTCAGTGATTATATAGTCTAACATTTATATTTTTACCTTACATTTAAGTGTGGTAAGGGAAGTTAAATTAATTATACAAAGTAAAAAATGAGTTTTTCTAGAAAATCTTAGCTCTTCCCTTTGACTTACTATGTTGTATTTGCCAACTTCCTTTACCTTTCTGGGCTTCAATTTCTCTTTCTTCCTTCCTTCCTTCCTTCCTTCCTTCCTTCCTTCCTTCCTTCCTTCCTTCCTTCCTTCCTTCCTTCCTTCCTTCCTTCCTTCCTTCCTTCCTTCCTTCCTTCCCTCCTGCCCTCCCTCCCTCCCTCCTTCCTTTCTTTCTTTCTTTCATTCATTCTTTCCTTCCTTCCTTCCTTCCTTCCTTCCTTCCTTCCTTCCTTCCTTCTTTCAAATGGAGCAGTTAGTCAAGATGATCTCTAATCTATCTTATACTTCTAGATTCTAAAATTTCATGGAATGTGCCAAAGTAGTAGCTATTTAAAGCAATCATATGGTAAATCACCTTGGTAAGGTTAGGATACTTTAAAAAAATTAATAATAATAACCAGAGAAGGCAGAACTATTTGAAGGTTTCTTCCTCCTTACATTATAATCTCCCCTACAAAAATATTTGCCCTTATAGCTTGGGAATGGCTGGTAAATTATGCATATGGACCTGGACTCAGACATAGTTTTCAGTTATGAGTCCATTCTTTAGGTATTATAGGACTCTGAAAAAAAGTCACCTAGATTCTCTGGGCCTCAGTATTCTCTCTTGTAAAAAGAAAGGTAGAGCTAAATTGCCTCTAAGCCTCTTTCCAATTCTCATCACATGCTTTGAGGATGTTATGGATGCATAGAGAATACCCAGTCCTCTGACAGATACGAATTCTCTTTGTCTTTCCTATGCTTTGCCCCTTCTCCCCCTCTTGCACAAGAATAGTGCCATCCTTCTGTTGGTTATTTCAGATTCATTCTGCGAATATCTTGTTTATATATAGTTGTTTGCATGTTGTGTGTGTGTGTGTATATATATCTATATCTATATATCTATATATCTATATATCTATATATATATATATATATATATATACACAGACACACATATTTTCCTTTTTAATCTTTCTCCTATTATGGAAGGCAGTACATAGATCTTCTGGACTTTTACTTCTTTTATAGTAGTTTATGAAATAACTTTCTAAATCAAAATATAATTGTCTAGAATAATTTTCAGTGAAGTAGGTAAGTGTAAAAAAATGCAGGACAGAGAATCTCTAATTCTTACACACATATTAATGTTTTCATGGAAATACCATGTGAAAATAAGAATTATTCTTATTCTGCATATTAGAATAATGTTGTTTCTGAATATATATTTGGTATCTCCAATCTTGTGATCATATTTCTATATCAAATGCCCATTTTTTCTTCCAGACCAATATTAAAGATTTTATTTTAGCAATGGTTTGTACATCTGCATTTTTCCAGTCTTGTTCATTTTGTTTCCTCTTAGAGAAAGAGACAAAAAAAAATGAAAAACATAGAAAATTAGAGAGACTATCATCAGAAATTATTTGACTACTCAAGTATTTTAAATAATTAATCAGCTGGAATTGCTACTATAGGTTCTGCAAAAGTAAAATCTCCTACAAGCCACTTGTTCTGTTTTTAAATGCATTAAAGGGTAAGGCTATGCAAACAAAATTAATTTTTTGATGTTCTCAGATTACAGCATGAAAAGACCCTGAGAACTCTATTTGCAATGCAGGCTTTAAAAACAAGCAACAAGACCTTGTTAGATTAACATTTTATGGGGGCAATTAGGTGGCTCAGTGGATAAAGTACTGACCTTGGATTTAGGAGTACCTGAGTTCAATACAGCCTCAGAAACTTGACACTAGCTGTGTGACCCTGGGCAAGTGACTTAACCCTCATTGCCCTGTGAAAAAAAAAATTTAAAAATATATTAACATTTTATTATTATTCATTCCAATTAACTAAGTTTAAAAAAAGTTGGCTGCTGAGTCTGCACTATCATTGGAAATATCTCATTTCAAAAAATGATTTTGCTTTCTCTTAGCAGGAAGTGGAATAGAGTACTATTTCTATGTTAAAGTGATACCCAGTTTGGTTATCTCTGATAGAATATGGTAAACCACCTTATATGTAACACTCAGCTTCCCATCTCCATATTTTATGCTATTTGAACACTATGCCTTTATACTTCCCTCCTCTCTTTTCTACCTCTCAGTATCCCTAGTTTTCTTTGAGGCTCAGCTCAAGTAACATGTAAAAATGTGTTTTCATGATCTCACTTAATCTGACCCTTTATCTTAAATGTACTTTGAATATACCTATATTTGTAAATACTGTTTCAGATGTGTAGGTATATGTCTGTGTATATACACACTACTGACTTTTTTTTTTGAGGGGCAATGAGGGTTAAATGACTTACACAGGGTCACACAGCTAGTAAGTGTCAAGTGTCTGAGGCCAGATTTGAACTCAGGTATGCCTGAATCCAGGACTGGTGCTTTATCCATTGTGCCACCTAGTAGCCCCCACACTACTTAACCTTCCCTACCAAAAAAAAAAAAATGTTTTTACAGATGTAGGACAATAATAGCTAATTCCATCAGATAAGAATTGAGAAGACCTACAAGGTAAAAAACAAACAACAAACAAACAAGAAAGAAATACATATCGATGGAATATATAAGATAACAGAGAATCTGAAATAATGGCAGTCAACCTAGTGATCAAGAAGCCAGAAAACATAAAATCCTAATGAAAGCTACATATTTCATAAGTACTGCTGGAAAACTGGGAAACAAACTGGTCAAAATCACACTAAGACCAGCATTTCTTAATATATTTCACTTTAAATTCAAAATGAATAAATGACATGAATATTAACAAATTTGAACAAATTAAATTGTCAGATTAAAAAAATAAGAGAATAGATCATGTGAATTTCATATCTAAGGATTAGGAATGAATTCTTAACCAAATAAGGAAAATTAAAAAAAATAGACAAATCTGATTATATGGAATTGAAAAGATTTTGCCCAAATAATATAAATGCATCTAGGAAAAGAAGAGCAAGTGGTTGACAGTGGGAAAATATCTTTATATGTCATTAATATGTAGGTGTTTAGTATCCAAGATATAAAACTATCTAACTGAAATATATAAGATCAACTGCTAAGTGGAACAAGTTTGTGAACAACAAATTCTCAAAAATAGTAGTAAATGATTAACAGCCAGATGACAATAATGCTCCAGATCACTAAGAGTAAGAAAAATAAAAGCCAAAAGAACCCTAAAAATTTATCTTATCCCCAGCAAATTGATGAAGATGGTAATAGATATATACAGATAATATTGGAGGGGTTGTGGAAGGAGAAGAATACTAATGCATTATTGGTAGAACTATGAATTGGTACAACTATTCTGGACAGAATTTGAAATGATTCAAATGAAGTCACTTAACTATCTTTACTTTTTTGACCAAGAGAGTCTCCTTATCAGAGACAAAAAAAAATAATCCATATTTCAACAAAATATTTAAACAGAGTACTTCTTGTTAACAAAGAATTGGAAATAAAGTAGATGCTTATCAATCAAAGAATAACTCAATGTATTGTGGCATGTTAACATAATCAAGTATTATATTATAAAAATTTATTAATTATGTCATATGAATAAATCAAGAGTTATATTATAAGATATGAGAAACATAATAAATACATACATGCCTGGAAAGACATATGATGTTGTGGAAGTGAAATAAGCACATTCAGAAGAATATATTGTGAGAAAATAATGGCTTTTGGAATGTGTGAAGGCCCCAGCTCCAGGGGTTTGATTGGATAAAGATTAATTGGATTGATTGACTTTGCTGATTGACTCACCTTAAGTTTACTTGATTGAAACCATACCTACCTGAGATGCTGGCTCTCAGGGGATGGGTTCTCTGACCTTGGGACATTCTGCTCATGGACCACCCTCAAGTCTAGTGAACCAATGGATTTGGGTGATGCTAGCCAATTAGCTTGAAGCTCAATGTAAGGACCACCTCTCCTCCATACTGACAGGAAGCTTCCAGTTGTAGTTTTACTCTCGAACAGTCTATTGGTGGAGGACTTGGAGGAAAAAGCAGGCCAGGCTAGAGCTCTAGGTTAGATAGGCCTTTTCTTAAATTTCTGACCCAGATTTTCTCTTTTTACTAATACTTGGTATGCTTTAATAAATGCTTAATGTCCCCAAACTGGTGCTAAAGCTTCTAATTTTTAATTAACAAATCTCTGAGAAACCCCAGCTAATTTTCCCCAAACTTGGGACAGAAATAAGGGAACCACATTAAATTTCACACATCACAATATACACAACACCAGTAATGTAACTGGAAAGAACCAGCAAACAATCAAAACTAATTGGAAACTTTAATTTTCATTCAAGTTCCTTCAGAAAGATAAGAGATAATAGCTTCTCCTCATATGCAGGGGTAGTGTTTGTTCCATGATTATGGAACATTCCATATAATGTCAGATTTTTTGATGTGTTAATTGATTTTCTTCCCTTTTATCTCTTGAATTTATTAATTAATTTATTCATTCATTTAATTAAATAATTAGTTTATTTATTTGTTTAATTTTCATTATAAGGTGTGACTTTATGGTACAGGACAAGTGGAAAGATTAAGAAGAAATATAAGTGATATAAAAACCAAAGATGCCAATAAAATACATTTTTTGAAGAATTTAAGTTTCTAAGAGCCAATAAAACATAGTAAACACTTAAAGCCCCCCCCCATTCATTTATTCATTCATTCTGGAATATGAGAGAATTCCAGGAGGTTAATTTCAGAGAATTAAAAAAGCTTCACATTAGTCCCTTAGCCACTTCACTGTGCTAATAATTTAGGGGAGGGAAGAATTGTGGCATTATTTAATTTCCGGTCTAACCATTGTATATCCTAGAGAGAGAATGGATTGTTGGGGCAGGGGGCGGGGATCAGAGTAACCCTACAGAGATGAGTTAATTTTCTGTGTAATTATTTTAAGGATGGATTAGAGTATTCTTTTCCTCCCCACCTTATTCCTCTCTCCTGTTGTGTTTTTATTAGAGAAAGGACAAAACCTTTAAAAACACTGTGGGTGTACAGTTTGAAAAAAAGTCCTGGGGATATGGACCAAAATCCAAAAGTTATTTAAGCTTTGATATCATTTTGGACTATAGCTCAGAATCAGCTGTCAAGTAGCCCAAACACGCTTTTTTTTTCCCTTTTTATTTTTTTTTTCCTTAGGAGCTTAGAGAAAAGCAATATTTATGAAAGGGGAGATTTGGAGAAAATAGAAGAATAAAAACATTACATATAGAAAATTTCAATGTATATGTCTTCATAGAGATAGTCCCTGAGAACTTTGTCCAGCAAGAAAACAAAGGAAAGCAGAAATCATGATTTTGTTGATGACATTGACCCACTTTAAATGGATTTATTCCTTTCACCTATTCATAGTCATTTCTATACTTAATTTTTTCAAGCTGATTTATTCCTCCTTACATAAGGGGAAAAGAGTAAATTCCGTTTGAATACCAGGTTCTGTAAAGTGATATATGAAAACATTTCCCTCCCTTTCTAATCTATTCCAGTCTGAATGGTGAAATAACATCCAAATTGAAATATAACTTGGAGATTTGAGAATAGTTACATTTTACTCATCTGTGTATTTGTGGTTGACATTTTAGATACACAGTTCTGTGTCTTTTCAGCTTAATAAATCCTTATGTGAAACATGTAAAATGGATCTATAACAATTTGTAAGAATAAATGAACACAATCGTTATGCCCTCCATGAGAAGTTTGAAGCATTTTTATCATTTTATTGTATTTTATTATTATTGTGTGATGTAGGAGAATAGACACTACATTTGAGTTAAGACAGCCTGAATTTCAGTTCTAGTTCATTCCCTCTGACCTTAAGCCAGTGATTCATATTCCCTCAACCTCAGTTTCCTTATCTCTAATTTGAGAAGTGCCTGCCTCCTAATGTTCTGGAGATAAACAGAAATAACACATGAGAAATATACTTTGAAAACTTCAAGCTTTACATCCTTGGAACTTAAGTACCCTTATCTGTAAAATGGCTCTAATATTTGCTATCTTCTAGAGTTGTAAGGCTCAAATAATGCCACATACTCAAGCAACATACAAATGCATGTTATTTTTAATACTATAAAAATCTATTGAATTATCAAATTTAGGAGGTGATCTTTGTCTTTCATTCCCAAAGAGGAGAGTGATAACAGAGAGATGTCATGAATTGCAATGAATTGAATTTAAGTGAGGGAGGGTTGTGCAGTCACCAACCCCACTCTCTCCTCCAGAGTCCAGTGGTAAGATATATACCAGGATGACTGGAGTGGACCCCAGATATTTTAAGGCAATTGGGGTAAAGTGAATTGCCTAGGGTCATACAGCTAGTAAGCGTCTGTGGTATGATTTGAATTCGGATCTTCCTGACTCCAGGGTCCACTGCACCACCAAGCTGCACCTAAAAAAAATTGGATAACATTTGTCTTAAGCTATGTTTATAGGTTTTTCATCACCAAAGAAAGTATACAATAAGGAGCAAAATGAGCTAAATGATTAGATAGATAGATAGATAGATAGATAGATAGATAGATAGATAGATAGATAGATAGATAGAATGGTTGATGGATAGATGGATGGGAAGGGAGGAAGGAAGAGACACAGAGAGAGTGAGGGATAGAAAGAGAGAAAGAAAGAAAAAGAAGGAAGGAAGGAAAGAAAGAAAATTGATTAAGGGGTGACTAAGCCAGGTACTCTGCTAAGTTAAGAGGGTACAAATAGAAGCAAAAAGATACTCCTTACTTTTAGGGATTTTATATTCTAATGCTAGGAGATGACCCATAATAAGGACATGGAAAGTAGGAGGAGGGTATATGACTAAAAAATAAAGATGCCAGGAGAGGGAATTGAGTCAGGATTGAAGTGAGCATTACTGACTTCCTTATCAAATGATAATCTAGGCTAGGGCCTTAGGCAAGAGATATTTCCAAGGTGAGAAAGCTGTTGGCAAGGATGTGGAAAGAAAATCCCAAGAACTGAGTCAGGAGTAGGTAAGGGGCTATTCTAAAGAACAGTTTTCTGATGTCAAGATGGTCAGACTATGTAGAAGATTTCTAAAAAGAGATGCAATGTTTTTGGCAGTCTTCTTTTATTCTTTCCTATGGGTCAAGATAATGTAATGTGATACATGAGATTTAGGAGATACTCAGGGGCACACCTGGAGACTGGTTTAAACTGATTGAATTGGATAAGGTGACTGACTGCTGACTGGATTCTTGGCTTACTTTCAGTTTACTAGATTGTATGCACATCTGGCTTGTAATTAAGGATACTTAAGAAAGTAATTGTTCTCAGAAGCTAAAAACTTTGAACTTTACATGGAGACCACCTTCAGGTCCAGTGAACCAAGGAATTTGAATGACACTAGCCAATCAGCTTGAAGAACCTCCCATTTCTGGGAGGGGAACAGGAAGGAGGAAGCAGGCACTGGGGAGAGAGCTCGGCCTCTTTTGGTGCGAGAGATCAGCGTGGTGGCAGAGAACTTCAGAAGTGGGAGTTTAGGAAGGTTAGGATTGCTAGGTTATAGGAAATCTGTTCTCAATATTTCTCTTTCTTTTACTATCTTTCAATAAACCCTTAAAAAACCTAAACTCATTTATCAGTGATTTTAGTCAGTTTACCCCCAAAACTAGGGGTCAGATTAGAACCCACATTTAGAATTTTTAATTACACACCTAATATTTGTTAATTCTGACTGGCTTGGATACATATGGTATATCTGTGATGTAAGAAAGATTCCAAATCTGACCTGTGGGCAGGATGGAATTTTCTGGGTGGGTTCTTAGAAGTACCAAATGGCTAATATGCTCTCAAGTTTTTATTATGCCAAGAATACACTGGAAAGTGATTGTAGGAAGAGGCTGAACCACTACAGTCAATTTTCCTGGATTAAGACACTGAAGTAAATCCAGAGGATGGATTATCTGTCTTGGCAATAAGCAAGTTGAATTTATGGTTACCAGTGTTCATACAAGAAGATAAGGTAAAGTGGAATGTTGTGAGTTGGTTTCCTCTTCTCCGTTTTACTTTGATATTAAGAAGGGTTAGTAAAATTGCCTATTAGTGAGCCCTCCCTCACTGTGAGAAACAGGGGCAGAACTGCTGAAGACAGGCACAGCACAACTGAAAATTCATATTATACAATGCAAGAGAGACATGACTCAAGCTTTCATTTTCCCATGATATAAGTATGACTGTATGACAACTGAACGATTTATTTGTGAATATACTGAGAAGATTAGCAAGATTTGGATCCAAGTGGGTGATGGCATATAGGTCAAAATTATTTTGACTTATTAAAAATATTTCATACTCCTAGACAGTAATGCTAATTCTGAGAAGTACAAGGGAGTTTAAAGTGGGTAATAGTGGGGCATTGTCTTTGCATATGCAGTCAGTGTAAGTAGCTGGAAATCATTCAAGCTGTGAGTGTCTCTACAGAGTTCGAACAGATACCACAGCCAATGCACAGCTACAAGTAGAACCCTATCCTTATGGTATCGAAACTGCCCCTGTACTGTGATATAAAACTAATAATGTTTTTGAGTGTGACACATTAACATCATCAAGATAAAGACAAAAGTCAATGCAATAAAACCATAAACCATTAATTCATTCAACATTAATCTCTTGACCTAAGCCAAATCCTCTACATCTGTTATCTTGTTAATTTCCTCTTATCTTTTCCAGCATATTGTACTTACTATCTTTCCCACTTTCTCTCAAATCTTCAATCATCCTTTAACTGTTTCTTTCTAGATCCCTACAAAGACGGTCTTTGTCTCCATGTTAAGGAAAACTGTCAAAGAAACAACTTTATCCAAACATCCCTGCTAGCTATTGTAAGGGCCAAATTTAATATGGGTAGTGTTAATTTGGTAGCTCAGAGTGAGCTCTCCTCCCTTCTCTCTCCCAGAAGTCCCCTCTCTTACAGGAAAAAGGGCCGACCACACACACATAGCACCAAGCTAATTGGTTGGCAGCCCTGATTGACAGAACCAACAAGCAACTCTACAAATTCCAGCCCCCCACCCCAGCTTCACCTGACTGTCCTCACCAGGGTTCCCATCATTATAATTTGGCCAGGCCCATGCAGGCACTCAGGTGTCCCGTGTGCGCTGGGGCCTCCAATCCCAGCCAAAGATGGGGTCACAGAAACCCCAAATCACAACCAATTCCTTACAATAGCATGCATTTTGTCTTCCCCTTCTCAGCCAAACTCCTTGAAAAGTCTCTCTGTTCATCGCTGGGGGCAGAGCCAAGATGGTGGAGGAAATAAATTAAACACACAGAGATCCTGACACAAATTATTCCCAAAACAGCAATAAAATAAACCCTGAAGCAACAAAACCTACAAAAAGAGAGTCTGATATTGTTTTTCAGCCAAAGACAGATTAGAGGGGGCCAAGCTGGGCTTCAAGAAGAGTCTAACCCCACAATCAACCCAACACAAACCCCAGGCATGCTGTGCCAGAGGAGCTTACCCCCAAGCTTCCAAATCAGCTTCAGCACCAGTGTCTTCAGGAACTCAGCTTATGGTCTGATGAGAAAGTTGAATATCTAGCCAGAGTGGGAGCAGGAAAATACAGTGGTGTCTGCAGGACCTAAGGAGGAATTCAGCTATCCCACACCAGCAGGTAACAAGGAAGAAATCATGAGTCATGGGAGACCCACATGGGGGAGGGGTGCAGGCTCATCAAAGCTAAGAACCACCACAGCACACAAAGTTCTGCTGGCTAGTTAAGTAGTAATTTGGCTTAAGGTTATCTTTGGACCAGAAAACAGGCCAGGCAAGAGAAAAACCTGACCTCCCTCAAATTGAAACACCTGGGACCCTCTGAAGCTGGGGACAGTGTAGCTTGGAAGGAGGGCTCTAATGTAAGAGGAGTTTAAAATAATCTAAAAGATGGAAAGATGAGCAGGCAAAGAAAGTTGAGAACTATTGAAAGTTTCATTAGGGTCAAGTAAGATAAATGTGAACCCTCAGAAGAATATAAAAACCTCAGGCCCCTACATACAAAGCTTCCAAGAAAAATATGAATTGGTCTCAGGCCATGGAATCCCTCAAAAGGGACTTTGAAAAGAAAGTAGGAGAGATAGAAGGAATATTTAGAGGTGGAGGAAAGAAAGGAAAGATAAATAAGAACAATGCAGGAGAGTCATGAGAAAAAAGTCAACAGCTTGAAAAGCCAAATGGAAAAGAAGATTAAAAAAAAAAAGCTCTCTGAAGAAAATTATTACCTAAGAATTAGGAAGCTAGTGACTGTATGAGAAACCAAGACATAGTAAACCAAATCCAAATACATTAAAAAAAAATAGAAGGCAATAATGAAATATCTCCTTGGAAAAACAGGTGACCTGGAAAAAAAATCTAGGAGAGAGAATTTGAAAATCATTGAACTACCTGAAAACCGTGACCAAAACAAGAGCTTAGACACCATCCTCCAACAGATTGTGAGGGAAAATTGCCCTTATATTCTAGAAGCAGAAGCTAAAATAGAAACTGAATCCACTGATCACCTCCTGAAAGAGATCCCAAAAGGAAAACCTCCAGGAATATTATAGCCAAATTCCAGAACTTCTAAGTCAAGGAGAAAATACTGTAAGCAGCTCGAAAAAAGGAATTCAAATGCTGTGGAGCTATAATAAGGATAAAACATGATCTAGCAGCACCTACATTAAAGGCCTGGAGGGAATGGACTATGATATTCTAGAGGGCAAAGGAACTGGTACTACAGCCAAGAATCATATACCCAGCAAAACTGCATATATTCTTTCAGAGGAAAAAGTGGGACTTCAATGAAAAATAGGACTTTCAGGCATTTGTGGTGAAAACAACTGAACTGAATAGAAAATCTGACTTTCAAATAGAAGACCCTAAGAAGCATAAAAAGGTAAACAGGAAGAAGAAATCATGAAGGATGTTGGAGGCTTAAACTGTTTACATTCCTATATGGGAAGATAATACTTGAAACTCATAGGAACTTGCTCAATATTGGGGTAACTGAAAGGAATACACTTAGAGGACACATGTCTGAACTGAATATGAAGGGGTGATATCTGTAAAGCATTTATTTTTGGTTTATCCTTGTTCTTTGTGGGGCAAGCAGGGTGGGGTGTCTTATGTCTGGGGCCAGATTTGGGCTTGGGGCATCCTGGGTCCAGGGCTGGTGCTTTGTCTACTGTGCCACCTAACTAACCCATGATGACATCTTCAAAATAGGGTTGAGGGGTAGGAGAAATGCACTGGGGGAGGGGGAAGGGGAGAGGTAGCTCACATGAAGGAAAGAAGAAAAATTTTATGGAGGGGAGGGGAAGAGGGGGAAGGAGTGGGGCAGCCAGGGAATCTTCCTATCATCAGAATTGGCTCAAAGAGGGAATAACATACGTACTCATGTGGCTATAGTAATATGTTTTTGCCTTGAGGGAAAGTGGGAGGGGAAAGAGATGTGGGCGGAAAAGAGGTGAAGAAAGGAAGGAAGGCAGATTGGGGGAGGGAGCAGTAAAAAGCAAAACACATATTCAATTGCTAGATTTCATAGGGAAGGTTGAGTAGGTAGGGAGGAAGAAAAATTTAGAATACAGAATTAGCTCAAAGACCTTATTCTCATCAGAGTAGGCTCAAGGAGGGAATAACATACACAGCCAGTTGGGAGGTGCAATCTATTAAATGCTACAGAAAAGTAGAAGAAAAAGAGGATAAGGTGGGAAGCGTGAAAGAATGGAGGGCAGAGTGAGGGAGGGGGCAGTCAGAAGTAAACCACTTTTGAGAAGGAATAGGGCAAAATAGGATAGAAAATAATCATTGGAAGGAAATAGGATGGAGGGAAATAGTTATGATGATTAATTATAATGGCAAAACATGGGGTACATACTTTGCTGGGCTATTGTAAAGAAAATTATTTTTCAAGTTTAAGGTATTACCTAAAAGTTACGATGAACAGGATGCTATCAGAAAAACCTGGAAAGACCTACATGAACTGAAGCAGAGTTAAATGTACTGTATAAAAAATAAAAGTAATAGTGTAAGATTATTTGCTGGAAATCATATGGTTATTTTCAGCAAGGCAATGGGATTCAATATAACTCTGAAGTACTTATGAAAATTGAAGTCTATCTACAGAGAAAGAACTGATGGTATCTGAAAACAGATGGAAACACGTTTTGTTTTTTGTTCTTGACAATTCCTTAATCTGAAGTATTTTGTTTTTTTTTGTTTTTTAATTTTTAATCTGTTTTCTCTCACAACCCAGCTAATGTAGAGATGTTTTCCATCACTACTCATGTATAACCCATATTGAATTGCTTGAGCTCTTCGGGGTGAATTATCTTCGGTGTTATTATCTTCTTCTTCTGAGGATGTATTGTGGTCTACCTTTCCCCCAAAGAAGTTTTTGATGGTCTTCTGCTTTCTCTGCCTACACATCCTGGCTTACTATTTCTTGGCTTTTTACTCCTTCTTAAAGTGTAGTGCTGCTTCCAGGACACACTGTTCATGCTACAGCATGGCCCAGGGGATGATTGGGCTTCTTCTCAGCCTGCCTGGCTTGTGAGTAATCATGGCTGCTTTCTCTTTGACCCAGAAACAGAAATCTGATTGAACTTTGATTCTCTATGGTTGGAAGTTTGGTGTGCTTTTGCTCCTCCCCCACTGGGCCACCACCACTTGATTCAGCCCACTGGTTCAGAACCAGGGCACTTTGCCCCAACTCCAGTAGATACTGCCTCCACTTCACCCCAGCCTATCTCCAAACCCCCTTACCATTCTGAGTTCAGAGCCTCAGAAGCTGCTGGTACTGAAGACTCTGACAAGTGCTGGAAGCACTGTCCCTGGCTGGGTCCGGACTGCATGCTGAGCTGTTCAGCCTGATCAGTAGTAGGTGATCAGAATTGCCCTCTTTTGCAGAGAAATAGTCTCACTCTGTTCTTATGTGCATTAGGCTGTTCTGGGTTTTCTTTTTTTTTTTTATGGCATTATTTGGACATGAGTGGATGGGTTTATCTGGAGCTTGTGGGAGGCACAGCCTCTCCTCCACCATCTTGGCTCCACCCCCTGGAGCACAAGGTTTTAAAAAATTGATGTCAAAATTTGTTTTTACATGTAATTTGGAAAGTAAAATTATAAACTGGAAAAAAAAAGAAAAAAGAAAAATCTCTCTGCTTTAGGTGCCTCCTTTCCTCTCATAGTGTTCTGAGTTCTTCCAAGTCTTTCTTTCAAACTCATTATTCACCTGAAAATGCTTTCTCCAAAATGACAAATAATTTCTTAAACAGTCTTTTCTCAGTCCTTATTGTTCTTCTCAGGAGCTTTTGAAATAGTCAATCACCCTCTCCTCTGATATTCTTTTTCTTCTCTAGGTTTTTATGACAATGCTCTCCACTAGTTCTCTTCCCACCTATCTGACCACTCCTCAGTATTCTGCATCTCTGTCAAGGTCATTCCTCCTAAGAGCTGAAAGTCTTGCAAAGCTCTTTTCTGATCCCTCTTCACTTTTCCCTTTGTACTATCTCAATTGAACTGGGAAGCTAGTTGGTAAGGTGGATAGATCACCAGATCTGGAGTCAGGAGGACTTGAGTTCAAGTCTGAGCACATAAACTTACTAGCTGTGTGAACCTGGCAAGTCATGTGACCTTTGGCATGTCACTTAACCTTATTTGCCCAAGTTCTTGATTTGTAAAATGACCTCGATAAGGAAATGGGAATATTCTTGCCAATAAAACCCCAAATGATGTCACAGGGAGTTGGACGTGATACTGAAACCACTTAACAAAAACATATTCAACTATAATTGCTACACCAATATTTCCCAAGTGCATACTATGAAAATGAATATGCTAACTACCTTGATTTGGTTGAGCTCAACAATTATTGAGATAACTAAGGGATGCTGTGTGTGACTGACTTGTCCATTTAGGATACATAATAGC
Source organism: Dromiciops gliroides (assembly GCF_019393635.1). Lineage (NCBI taxonomy): Eukaryota > Metazoa > Chordata > Mammalia > Microbiotheria > Microbiotheriidae > Dromiciops > Dromiciops gliroides. The sequence goes on along the minus strand of NC_057866.1, from coordinate 65,897,513 downwards.
TTGACAAACCAACAGTCTTTTTTGGTGATCAAGAGTAAACCTCGCTGGAACTACAGAATCACCTAGAAACTAGCTTAGCTCAAATGAGCCTTAGGTGGACCCTGAGCTACCAGTTAACCTCCTGTTTTTCTTGTTTTCTGTTCTTCAGGCTTGGACTCTCTGTATCATTGGACTTATCTTGTTTACTGTTCAATGTACCAAGAATTTAAAGCCCCTGTTCCTGGAACTCTCTGCCTATAATATGTTCCCTTCACTCCCTTCATCAGACTATTTTCCAACCCCCCCTTTTTTTTCTGTTTTAGCATTAGGCTGTCTGTTCCATTTCTACATATCTGTACCTGCTTAACAATGCTTATTTTTTATTTTTACAGGTACAGTTTCCCTCTAGTTTCTTCCCTTTGGGAAAGAGGGATCTGGGAAAGAGGATTCCTGCCTCAGTTTACAATATAATCCTCTTGAGTGAGGGAAAGGGCTATTCTTTTGTGACTGAGTTTTCAGTTTAATAGAGCATTCAATCGTTTTTGTTGTTCTTAAATTTATATTAAATATTTAGGCTTTCTAAAAATAAAATGAGAATCAGTGTTATTTATTATGCTTATATACTATAAACTCCAAGAAAACAGAATGGTTTTTCCTTCTTCTACTACTAATTTAAGGTACTTTGAGTTAGTAGAAAATAATTTATTTGAAAACTTCCTAAAATTTAGACTTATTCCTCCATTTACTCAATACTAACAAGAGACTAATGCATATAGTATCCCTCATCTTTCTCCCTAGTTTACAAATTTACTGAACTCCTAGAGACCAGGTCTTCTATTGCCTATATTTAGCAAAGCACTTCTCACAGCATGGGTATTCAATAAATGTTATTGACCCACTGACTGAGTCATAAAAGACATTTAAGTCTTCTTGAAGTACCATAGTGACTTACAGAAAAAGTTGGATCAAATTAAATCCTCTTCAGCCAATCTGAGAAGTCTCTTTACTCTTAAGAACCTCCAACTCTGTTCAGTATTTAAATTTCAGTTAAGTTAATTTCCACTATTGATGAAAAGAGACACACTCATATAAAAGCTCTCCAGACTCTTCTTTGACTTGCAGCATATTCTTTCTTTCCGGTGTGGCTGAATCATTTATTCCCGTGGCCCTCTCAATTATCCTAGGAACAGACGGCAATTTCCATTTTTGGAGAATTAACCTTTTACCTACCACTGGGGCTTTTCAAACCCTTTTGCTATTGTTGGGATCTAAATTACTTGAGAGTGAAGAGAAAGCTGAGAATGTGTAAGGAAAACTCCTAGGGGAGGTCAAAGTCTTATTTTTCAGTCAGAAAGAAAGCAGGTATTGTCAAGTACAACTAAATTTACCCTGAGGGGGGGAAATCCAAGTGTGAACTGCATTTCAATGAGATACATAAAATGGCTGTGATTCTTCCATACCACATTGCTCTATAGAAACTTTCTCATTTGTAGTGAAGGATGTCCCCCAACATGGAGTGTTGTACCAAGTCGGTGATTGGGAAAGAGTCAGTCTGAGTGACTACCATGTTTTAACCTTCAGAAACCAATGAATATGGTGCTCAGTCAACCTGCAGGAGAGGGTTTGATCTTCTTAGGACTAATCCCATCTCCTGAACTAATCCCATAATCCAAAAATTGAGAAACACAAATTCCACCTCCTGATTGAAAAGTTTACCAATCAAAATTATCTTACCCTCATATATAAATTGTTATCTCCTGTTGAATGAAATCAGCTTACAGTTAGAATTTGGTGGCCTTCTCTACTATGATTGCCAGATTACTTTGTTGCTCTTTGTTTGTCCTTCCTTCCATGAGATGAAAAAGACTTTAGGGTGATGTCTTGACTTGCATTGAATTGGATTTAAATGAGGAAGGGCAGTACAAAGTCACCAGCCTCATGTTCTCTTCCAGTGCCATTTGGGTCCAGTGGCAAGATGTACATCAGGATGATTGGAAATGTCCTGTGATGTTTAAGGCAATTTGGGTTAAATAACAGTGCCCAAGTTCAAACATCTAGTGTCTGAGGTGAGATTTGAATTTAGACACTCTTGACTTCAGGGTCAGTGCTTTATCCACTTCACCCACCTGATACATTTGGGTGGCAATAAACTCCTTTTGTCTTATTTCTTGAGTTTGCCTTTAGTTGATAAAGGCAAGGCCTGAACATAGAGATCTTTAGCCTCTTCTCCCCTCACCCTTCTCTAAAGCAGAATTTCTTCTTTGCCAAGAGGAGAAGCAGGAAGTTGGGTCCAGAAGCTTAACAACCATGCTCTCCTCAGAGAGGAATTACTAGGCTAGAGTTTTATCTTTTTGTTTCCAAAAATATTGTTAGTATTGGTTGTGGTTAAATCATGTCTAACTCTTTATGTATCCCCTACATGGGGTTTTCTTGACAAAGACGCTGGAGTGATTTAGGTAAACAGAAGTTGTGACTTATCCAGGGTCTCACAACTAGTGAGTGTCTGAGGCAGGATTTGACCTCCTGTTTTCCTCCAGGTCCAGTGCTCTATCCACTGAGCCACATAGATTCCTGATTGCTAGTTAAAAGCCTAACTTCTTAAACTGTTGGTTGCTATCCCATATGGAGTCATGGGTCGCAAAAAATTTGACAACAATAAAAGCTTATGTGTACCTATTTTATGTACCTATATTCCAAGGGTTACATAAAAATTTCTCAAATAAAAAGGGGTCACAAGTGGAAAAAGTTTAAGAATACCTGGTCTAGGGGATGTGGCTTTCATGCGATCCCTATTGATTAATAGAAAAAGACCTCCACCCCACCTTTGATCCAAGGTTTGACTTTTCACAAATACCAGTTGCACAATAAACATATATAGTAGGTAGCAAAGAAATCCATTTATGCAAGTTGACAGGAAAACAAATCAGAAAATATGCACACACACACACACATATAATCTCAAACAATATAGAGTGAAAATTCTTATTTGTAGTTAAGTCCCAGATATCACCCATGGAGAAACTCCCCTAGGTCTCCAGCATAGCAAACTAGTGATGGATGTTGCTATCTCCTCTCCTGTCAGCTTCTTCCCAGAGTCTTTTCTCCAGTCTTCACTCTGCAACAGGGTTGGTATTGCCCATGGTCTGGCAGCTAAATTTTCTGAAGACTTCAAAAACTGAAGAGACTGGAGACCTCCTCTTATTCAACTCCAGCCAACTCTACCCCACTCATCAAACAGGTGGGAACATTAATCTTCCCCAAGGAGGAGAGAATCCCATACCAATGAATTTCGTGACTCAGGTTACACATTTATTTAATTGATAAACACACATTTTAAAATACCTACTGTGTACTTTAAAGACAAAAAAAAAGATGAGGAGGAAGCTTTTCTTCTACAGAGATAGTAGGGTGTGGTCGAGGGCCTGGGGTGAGAAATAATATATGCATCCTACTAAACCCTGGTTTATAGTTTATTGAGGCAGATTTAAAAGGCCATATATTTGCAGTAATGCTGTTATTCCTAGTTATGAAATATAGGAATAGTTCTTGATTGTGCATCCAATTGCACAATTGAGAAAACTCTTCAGTAATCAACTGGGAGGTTGGAATTACAACCTTGCATTAGAAAAAGCCCCTCTCTTCCTTAAGGTTTCCTGGGGCTAATCTTGCCCCTCATGTAGCAAAGAAAGGAACACGAGAAAATTCAAATGATTTGGTCAGACAGGTACTTATGATAAAAACAAGATGAGATCAGTGTGAAGTAGTTTTTAACAGAATTAAAGGACATAAATATAAATGATACCTGTTGTACCCATCTGAAGTAAGGTTTGGGGATTTTCCACCCCAAATTTCCAGGCAACTGAGTCAGTGCCTATCTCTCTATCTCTCTATCCCTATCATCCGTCTATCCATCCATCCATCTATCTATCTATCTATCTATCTATCTATCTATCTATCTATCTATCTATCTATCTATCTATCTATCTATCTATTCAGGACTGGAAGACAGGATTTTTTACTCTTCTTTCCCTCCAGAATAGTGTTTTGTTTTGTTTTGTTTTTAAGAACTCGAGGGAAAAGAAAGGGGACATAGACATCTAGTAGCAATAATATCACAATTCTCTTTCTTAAACACTAGCTTCCAAGAGTAACTGGGAGAAGAAAGACAAATGAGAGGGAGGTATGTCTGTGCTTTTTTTTTTTTTAGGACAATGAAGGTTAAGTGACTTGCCCAGGGTCACACAGCTAGTAAGTGTCAAGTGTCTGAGGCCGAATTTGGACTCAGGTCTTTCTGACTCTAGGGCCCATGCTTTATCTACTGTGCCACCTAGCTGCCCCCTGTCTGTGCTTTTTAAAGCAAGAGCACTCACAGGTTCCTGGAGCACTGGAGGAAAAACAAAGAAACAAAAACAAAAAGAGAGCAGAGCTTGTGGGCCTTACCTTCATGCCCTACCATAAATAGATCCCCCACCACATACATATAAGATATATACATATATGTATACATATGTGTTTAATACACATACAGATGTGTTACATGTATTTATATAAATATATAGAGATAGAGATATATTTATCCATTGATAATCCTATGTACAATAAACAAACCAGAAGTTACCAGTTTGATTAGAACAGAAAGTATGAGGAGGGAGGGGAAGGAGGGAATAATCAATTCTTAACCTCCTTCTATATGGCAGGCAATATACTTAGCGCTTTACAAATATTATTTTATTTAATCCTCACAACAATTTTGTGAGGTAAGTGCTATCATGATCCCCTTTTTACAGTTGAGGAAACTGGAGCAAACCAAGGTTAAGTGACTTGCCCAGGGTCACACGGCTATTAAGTGTCTGAGTCTAGAGAAAGAAAATGCTATGACATAAGAATGGGAAGGTTCATGGGAATCACAAAACATGGGCCTTAGAATGACTATATGAAGATATTTGTATTTAAATTTAGATGCCATGCAGAGCCACAAAAGATTGATTCTGATTAATAGTTCCCTTTTTCCTTCTCTTTAAAAGTTGACCTTCAAGGTTCTTCACACTCCCCACCCATCTCCCTTCTTAACTTGATTTCTTATTACTCTACAACATTATTTTAAGAGATGTCCTGATTATACTTCTTTCTGTCCCTTAAGTACTGTACCATATTTTTCCATTTCTGTATCCTACCTCCTTGTACTTAGAATGTTCTCTTTCTCCACTTTTACCTGATGAATTCCTAACTGATTTTAAAACAGGCTTTCTAGTGCTAACTCCTCCATAAATCCTTCTCTGATCCCCTCATCAGCAATATTCTTCTCCCCTGGACCTTAAGTATGATTTTAGTCTGTAGACTTCTAATGCACTTATCCTGTGTTTTAGGATTTTAGGATGAAAAGGATTATGTGTGTCATGTGATCCAACCACTTCATTTTATAGATGAGGAAACAGAAACCCAGAGAGGTTTGTGTCATCTACTTGTAAGATCCTCAATTTGCAAAAGAAAGAATTTCATGCCTTATCTAAAATTTCTCTTCCTTAGTTCTTAACATGGTGCTCTACACAGAATACATATTTGATAGTTGTTATATTCATTAGTAAAGTAAATAATTTATCTTATTTATTCAAATTGAGGCAACTCTGTGACACAGCGGAAAGAGTGCTGGGAATGGAGTCAGGAAGATATCTGAGTTTGAATCCAATTTCAGACATTTACTAACTGTGTGACCCTGGTCAAGTCACTTAACCCTGTTTGACTCAATTCCCTATTTGTAAAATGTGCTGTAGAAACCACTTCAGTATCTTTACCAAGAAAGCCCCAAATGGGGTCAGGAAGAGTCAGAAAGACTGAACATCAAAAGCAATTTAGTCACAGGAAACCTGATTACAGTAGTGCCCTGATAAATGTTTAACAGCTGACTCTCCCAAAATTGTAGGTGTGACACATTTATGTTTAATCCACTTTGGTAGCATTTTCTCTATCACTTTCTTAAGTCTAGATAACAAAACAAGCAGGCAATCTCTAATTGGTAGTATGTGCCAATTCCCAAAGGATCACATTGAAAACAACAAACTTCCACATTAGCTCCTAGCACATCTATACTTCGCAATGATACATTTACCTCTGACCATTATCACCTCTCAGGGTCTCAGGAAAATCAATCATTTAACAAGATTTATTGAGCAGTTCCCCCCCCACCCTACTTTGTTCCTGACCTATGAATTCATCATTACAAGAGACAGCTGTTGAGAATATCCCTTCCCTCATTCAAAATGATTGTTCATTTAGAGGTTTATGGAGATGCCTAGGGCACTGCTTGGTTAAGTAACTTGTGTGGAGTCACATAGTATGTGTCAGAGATAGAAGATTAATCCAATTTTTTGGATCTAAGGGTGGTCCTTTATCCATTTTCCCACTGTTGCCTTCAGAATACCTCTTAGCAACTGCAACCATATAGTATATAAACAGTAAAAATTGTAGGATATGCTTCCTAGCATAGGGTAGCTTATAGGAACACGGTCAAGTCAATCATCTTCCTCACCTACATGAAGTGTTGTTGATTAGTTATTTCAGGGGTGTCTCACTCTTTGTGAACTCATTTGGGGTTTTCTTGGCCAAAAGACTAGAGTAGTTTGTCATTTCCTTTTCCAGCATATTTTACAGATAAGTAAACTAAGGCAAACAGGGTTAAATTACTTGCCTGAGGTCATACAAGTAGCAAGTGTCTGAGGACAGATTTGAACTCGGGAAGATGAGTCTCTCTGACTGTAGTACCAACACCCATTCCACTGGGTCACCTACTGCCCCTTCATGAACCACATAAATGCTTTTAAATATTGGTATTTAGATTTATCTGCACTAAAATGGTGGTGTAGCCATGTCAATAAAATTTTTAATTGCTGCAAAGTTTCCCATTATCTCTGCTCTCTCTACTACTATAGCTTTTGTTATTGTTTATATAGGATTACATTTCTACCTATTTAAAATGTTATACTTGAAAGTGCTAGGTTTTCTTACTCTGAAAAGTATAAATGAAGCAAAATTTCTTGCTATAGAATAGGTACATGCAAAACATATTTACATATAGCTATATTAATATGTACTTAGTAGGGTTTTTTTTATATTATGCATTTAGTATTCCTCCCTGATGGAATCTGAGGCAGAATTCCTACTTAAAATTCTAAAACCAAGGGGCAGCTATGTGGCACAGTGGATAAAGCACTGGCCCTGGATTCAGGAGAAAATGAGTTCAAATCCAGCCTCAGACACTTGACACTTACTAGTCATGTGACCCTAGGCAAGTCACTTAACCCCAATTGCCTCACCAAAAAAAAAAAAATTAAATAAATAAAATAAAATAAAATTCTAAAACCATGGCAAGGAAGGAGTGCTTAGAAACTTATGTAATGTTATAAGGTCTTTGATTATTCAACGGAAGGAATAGCCTAAGTCCCATGTCTGGATATTTCCTATGACAATTGGCATATGTTCCATGTTAATTGTTCCTTGGTTTTCCTTTTCTCTATAAATCCATATAAGAAGGTGGGCAATTTAACTTAATAGTGCTGTTCATCTAGGCCTAGACCTCATCATAGTCATTATAGTTAAGATCCCAGATATTTTGTTAGCTCACCTTGAGGAAATGGAGAACACTGTAATGCCATCCTATTCCATTACTAAGTTTAATGATCCCAAAGCACATAATACCCTGCTCTATCAGCCTCTACCTTGGAATCCCTTAAAAGGAGAGAAAATCTTGAACACACATCAGATATGTGATTTTTCCTGTATCAAAAGGAAAAGCTGTGAAACCATCTTTGAAGTTGTTAGACCACTAGAAACTGGAAAACTGCCATACCATCTCTTTCTCCTAATCTGGATGCCAATTAAGAGGTCTGTATCATCCCACTCTCATCTCCAGTCACCTGAAAAGAATGTCCTTTAATAAATCTCCTTTCAACATATAATTTATGTATGGGTTTTCTTTGACCCTACCCTATTCAGACATTTGCATCACTATGTAATTGCTCAGTTAGAGAGGCAGTTATCATAAATGAAAAATCAAAATGAAAGGAGAAACCAATCAATTATCTTCCTCATTTCTACAGTCCTCAAACCCAGGGATTTCATTCTAGTTTCTGCAGTGAGTGCCCCTAAAATTGGTTCTACTATCAAAATATCCACTTTGCAAAATTGACGGATCTTATTCAGCAGTGAAATAGTAGCAGGAGTAGATACCATTTCTCTTCCCTTCCTCCATAGATATGTGCATCTGTGTATGAGCATGTATCATGACTTATTATTTGGGAATATATGGCATCACATCATGGAAATATCTTTAAGGATAAATGGATAATTTGTAAGCCCCATTATACTTGACTTTTTGGAGCAGAAAACAGTCCAAGGTTGTATAAATAGGTGGAGAGAGTTGGGTAGAATGTTTTCCTTTTATTGTTAAGAATTATGGATGCAGCTCAGTGGTTAGGTTTTGAGCAAGGTGTCACCAGAAAAATTGCATAGTAATCAAACAGGGAAAAAAGAGCCTAACCAATCTTTGACCATTTAAGTATGTGTTGTTTAAAATCTAAATTGTGGGTTCTAATCTGCCCCCCCCCAGTCTTGGGGGAAAGCTGACTAAAATCACTTATAAATTCAGCAAGAGTTTAGGCTTTTAAAGATTTATTAAAATATATATCATAAGTTAGTGTAGAGAGAGAGATTGAGAACAGCATGGAAATCCTAGCTCAGATCTAATTCGGTATAGCCAGAGAGAAAGAAAGCAATCTCCTTTCCTAGCTTCCCCATGAAATCTCTCACCACTAAGCTGGTATTAGAATGACTAAGAGGGGCCCCCCAATTCTCCTGCCACTGCCAAGCCATTTCTGGACAAAAAAAGATCCTCAGCAGCTTCACCCAGAAGCTCTCTGTGAAACAGGAAGCAGGGCCGTCCACATACAGAGCTCCAAGGTAATTGGCTGGTAGCTTTGATTGACAAGTCCCATGAGCAAGCATCACTTCCTGATGCTAAGGCCACATGGCTTGTTCTCAGGCCAGAGCTCACAAAATGTTGCTCCCAGTAGGGGGCATTATTCCAACTCTCACAAGTATAAGCTTTAAAAAGAAAATAAACCATTAAAGAATTCTCCAGATAACTAATCATAAGAAAAATGCAAATTAAAACAACCATTATACCCTACAAATTGGCAAAGAAAACAGAAATGACAATACTCAATGTTGGAGCTGGTATGGAAATGATAAACACTAATATATTTTTGATGGAGTTGTAAAATGGTAAATCCATTCTGGAAAGTAATTTGGAATTATGAAAATAAAGTAACTAAAATGCCCATACCCTTTAAACCAGAGTCTTAATTACAGGGCTTATCCATAGAAGCTATAAAAAAGAAAAAATGTTGCCATGTATGCAAAAATATTTACAGTAACACTTTTTGTAATAGCAACAAATTGGAAACAAAGTGCATGCCCATCAATTGGAAAATGGGTATATAAATTGTGGTACTTAGATAATGGAATATTACAGTGTTATAAAAAATTATTAGTTAGATAAATATAGAGAGGCATGGAAAGATCTACATTAATCAATACAGAACAAAGTAAGCAGAGTCAAGAAAATTATATAAACACTAAATACAGCAATGGAAATGGAAATAATGCATAAAGAAATAAAAAGTGAGTATAACAAAATTATAAAGATCAAGATGGCTCAAATCAAGAGATATGAGAAGACACCCCAGAGTCACCCCTTGTGGAGGTGGCAGGTCCATAGTAGGTAGACATTGTACATATTTTCAGACTTTTTCATTATATGTATCAGTTGTGCTTATATTTATTTCTTCTTTTAAAAATACTATTTTTATATGAGATGGCTCTCTCAGGGGAGGTTGGGGAAAGATGCTGGGCATAACTAATTATAATGATGGAAGAAAGAGAATAATTCAATGAAAACTTTTTTTTAATACCAGAAAAGTTATTTTAAAAATATTTTCACATTTTACATAGTCCTAATTATTTTTTCTCAATTTATCTCTTCCTAACCCTGCCATCAAACTGAACTAAAGTCCTTTTCTATAACTTGTGTACAGATGAAAGCTAAAAAACAAAAAGACATTCTAGATTCTCAACAGATATTTGGACATATCTCTCTTTACTGTTTTCCTCCTGAAATTTTGAATGATACATGAATGGAAAAAAAATGTCATTGGCAGCTGTCCCACAACTTTTAAAGGTAAATGATAGGGATTAATAAAGCGACTAATATGAGAAAATATTGAGGTTCTGGGGGCCCCAGAGGGGCCCCCTTGAGGGAGCCTTGCCTGACCTCTTTTAAGGCCACTTCAGAGTCAGTAGAATTGCAAAAGAAATGTAGATTGACTTTTTTAACTACTTAAAGGAAGTTAACTCACCTAGGTGACCCCCCAAGTCATGTCAATCAATGTACTGGCCAATTAGCTTGGATCAATGTTCAGTGACCCACCTATACCCAAGAGAGGATAAAAACACTTGGGGAAAGGGGGGGTCACTCTCCTCTCTCCCCTGCTCTTCTTTCTTAATCTCTCCCCATTCTGGGATTTTATGCTAGCCCTGGGATGTAGGAGGATGCTGCAGCCACATGGTCAGTGTATCTCTCTCTTTCTCTCTCTCTCTCTCTCTCTCTCTCTCTCTCTCTCTCTCTCTCTCTGTCTCTGTCTCTCTCTCTGTCTCTCTCTCTCTCTCTCTCTCTCTGTCTCTGTCTGTCTCTGTCTCTCTGTCTCTCTGTCTCTCTGTCTCTCTGTCTCTCTCTCTCTCTCTCTCTCTCTCTCTCCTATCTAGATATGTAGGGCTTCTGAAATCTAATTTTGAGCAATATGCTCCCTCTCTTTACTGACATTTAATATGCTTTAATAAATGCTTAATGCCCAAAACTGGTACAGTAAGTTCTAATTTATAGGTAGCAATATATTAGAAACTCTGCCTAAGTTCCCTAAAACCTAGAACAGGGACTGGCACCCCCATATGTTTTCAAATTACACACTATAATGTTTGAAAGGTGGAATGTTCTGTGTTAGAATTGTAACAATCAAGAGGTAGATTAAAACATTTGAACAATGTACCGACTGCACATATAGAATCATAAAATCACAGACTTTATATTATTTATTCCAACTCCCTCATTTAAAGATGAGAAAACAGAGGACAAAAGAGGTGAAGGAACTTCTCCAAGGTCTTACAGGCTAAGAATTAGAATAAGAAGTATTGAAACCCAAGACTTCTGACACCACAACTGGAATTACAGATTATCCTGTACTATCTGAAATCACAGAGATATAATTAAAGGTACAGAAGCGGGGAAGGGGAAAACAAGTTGTGTAAATAAAGAAAATCAAATTTTGCTAAAGAGCTGAGTACAAGAAATGTTATAGCATGAATGAAGCCTGAACTGCTAGTTTGGGCATAGATCACTTAAAGCTTTGAAGGATAGGCTAAAACTGATGGACTTTATTTGGCTGAAAATGTTAGATTGCCAAGGACAGAGGCATGTGCAGACAGTGACATGGAATTTCTGGATCCTTATGAGTAGAATTTCAGTACCCTGGAGTAATAGTGCTGTGGTCTTATTCACTTATGCAGCTTTTGCCATAAGGTTTCTATAGTCCCTTCTAATCCAATTATGAATTAACTTCCTGTATCCAATTGTTGGTTCCTTAAAAGACTATGTTTATTCTAATACACATAAAATCCATTTAGTTCTTTCTTATTATCTTGCTGTGGCTATGACACTGAAAAGAGGGAATGGACTACAGGCTATAAAGGACTGAATGGAATGAATGCTCTATTTTACAGTTTACTACACATTTACTAATCTAATTAATGTGTGTTTAAATCATGACCTTGAATAAAAGTAGGGAACTAAAGCAGTATGAATGAAAAAGAAAAGAAGGGGTATTACCAAACAAGTAGGTGCAGAAAAAGAGTAAATAATTTGTACTCCTAAAGGAAAAAGTGTGAAATAACTACAGTTTAAGTAAAAGAGTATAGTTATTAACTCTTTATTTGACACAGATTGCTTCCTCTACTCATACTAATTACTTCAGAAAAGTGTATTCTTATGATTTTCATATAGTTTACATATGTGTGTGCATGTATACTTCCATGATATTTTGGGTATCTTCTCTCTTCCACAAAATTATGAAGTTATGCATTAATGCATTGCTAGCTAGAGCATTATAAACTTTCATTTTATTCATGTTAAAAAATAATGAAATATAAAGGCATTTTCTGCTTCCTAGATTAGGCTATTTGTGTAAATACATAGTCTATTATAAGTAGTTCTCAATTCCAAGGGCCTGAATATAACTAAAGGTTCACCTTTAATGAAATAACACTCTCTATATAAAGTTAATGGCATTCTGAGAAATGGCAAGAGGTAAGACAGGTAAGAAATTTTAGTGTAATGATTGGAGTGATGCCATCTGCTGGGGAGTTACTGTAGGAAAGCTCCACAATGAGGAGAAGGCATCTGAGGGCAAGCCATGTGGTCAAGTCCTTGGTGTCAGGAAGTGACTTTTGCTCATGGGTACTGTCTATCAAACCTACCAGTCAATCAGCTTGAGGAGCCTCCCATTTCTGGGAGGAGGATGCAAAGTAGGAAGCAGATGCTGGTGAAGAGCTTCTTCCTCTTTTGGTTCGAGACATCAGCATGGTGGGAGGACTTCAGATGGGCTGGTAGGAAAGCTAGGATTTCCATGCTATGAGAAATCTGTTCTCAATCTTTTGCTTTCTTTGCTATCTTATATCTTTTAAGAAATCCTCAAAAGCCTAAACTCTTGGTGAATTTAGCAGTGATTTTAGCCAGTTTTCCCATGAAATTGGGGGGGGACAGATTAGAACCCACATTTAGATTTTTAAACAACACAGTTTGGCTGACCACAAAGAGGAAAGCTGAACCTCGATCTTCTGATCTTCTGGTTGGGTAAGAAATTTCCCCTCCCCTGTCCCTTTAAATTTGAAAGTACTGCTAAGTATTGGCTGTTCTCCCTTTAAGTTTTCAAATGGATTTTTTAAACTTCATAAGTACCCCTTTTCTAACTTTAACTTTGCCAATCAGAGAAGTGGAAAAGATTATGTCAGTACTTGATCAGTTTGAATTTAATGAATATTTTTTTATTACTCTCCTTGGTTTTGTCAGGCTTTGTTATGTGGTATAGAAAGTTTGGTATGTCATGGAGGATGTTAGAATGAAGATTATTCCCCAGTATTCCCCATTAGGAAAGCTACTCATGGATTGGAATAAAGGAAAACTTAGAGCAAATACAACCATGACCAGAGGAGAGCTTATCAAACTGTGTTTTATGTGACATGAGGCATTACAGGAAGAATGGCCCAAACATGTGTCATTAAATCCCCAAACATTGAAGCATTTGCAAGGAATCCTAAGCCAATGTCCACCTGAACATTTACTTTATTGGGAAATCTGGGCCAAAGCAAGCTGGAATAATCATACTGAAAATATAGAATAAGGAGAATCCAGACCCCACCTTAAATCTGAGTCTGTCTCCCAAACCGAAATAATAAATCATCTGACTCAATCCAAGCCAAAACTTAAAAATAAGGCCTCTCAAACAGACCCGCCCAATAATACAACTCAATCCAAACCCAAGATTAAATGCAAGGCTGTTCAGACTGAAATTCCAAATGACCCAACTCCTATTCCCTCTCCCTCTATTTCCTCCATGCCAACCAACCAACCAACCAACCAACCAAATAAATAAATAAATAAACAAACAAGTAAACAAACAAACAAACAAGTAAATAAACAAACAAACAAACAAACAAACAAATAAATAAATAAATAAATAAATAAATAAATAAATGATTCCCCTGTAAAGGAGACAGAGAAGATAAAATTTTTACCCTTTCAAGAGATCCTCACCTAAATTTGATGAGGATCACATAGCAGTTATCAGCCAGTTTAGGACAATTTTTAGAGAACAACATATATTTATGAAGGAAATAAGAGAGAAGAAAGGAACAGATGGAACATTTTAGCTCTAGTACAGGAAACAACAAGGCAGAGAGACCAGACAGTTGAAAATCACTATCACCCCCTAGATTTTGCCATTACCGCAATAAACACTTGTTGAGGGAATGTAGGACTAGAAAACAGGAAATTAAGAGGGCAATGGCTGAGAGCCTTGAGGAATTTTTGGGGGGAAATTGGAATAATTATGGAAACTTTTATCAGAAAGGAAAGAACTGAGGTAATTATAGGCCTTATTACAGGCAGAATCAAAATGGACATAAAATCTTTTCAAGGAGGTACAGAAGGACAGAACCAGAATCAGGGTAACCATGGACTCCCTCAGAGGGGGGCACAGGATTGATGAGATGAAGAGGAGGTGTGGAAGATAGATATTGAAAGCTACATATTCTCAGACCCTGATTACATAAACCCCCTTATACCAATCCATTCACCTCCCCAGAGTAATGAATGTCATGTGACCCTCAAAGTTGGGAGCACATATTATTTCTGCTGGATACAGGAGCCTCTAAATCAGTATTAGTGAGTAAACCAGACCCTGGATGTAAGGCTGTAGCATCTCTAAATGCGGTAGGAGTCTCGGGAAAAGCCCAAAGAGTGGCAAAATTAACCCTCACATGGTATCTATGGGGCCTTTAACAGTAGAACATTCATTCTTACTTATGCCTAATGCCCCCGTAAATTTATTAGGTTGTGATCTCCTTTTCAAGCTTAGAGCAACCATATCTTGTGCTCCAGATAGAACTACATGTAAAACAAAAACAAAAACAAAAACAAAATGGTATAGACTGTAAGAAATAATGACATCTGAAAAGGTGTTACTGATTCCTCTAAAATGAGACTAAGTCCTTCTAAAGTCAAAAGAACAGTAATATTAGTCAAATAATCAGCTACAAGCTATAATATGAAAGCAAAAAACACTTGTCAATGGCAGTATAATAGAAGGAAGAAAGTACCAAAGATGATTAAATGATTTTCCTAAAGTAAATCACTTTTTCATTCAAGATTCTATCAAAATAATTTTCATAGGAAATCCAGTTCCACCAGTCACAATTGGGCATATTAGACTATAAAACATTCACCCCATCAAAAATGTTGTGAGGATTTTTTACATGCAGTGAGTCTGAAAATCTTGTCCCCATGGAAGGAATGAAGAAATGTAAAAATATATATTGTTATATTGAGAAGCATAATTATCGTGGAATTATAGAAATTTCCAGATGGAGATGCAATAATGCCTCAAGACTTTGGAGCATGCCACAAGCCATGAATTGTTAAGAAATTTGTCCAAGAAGTAGATTGGATAAATATAAAACATTTTTACTGTAAGTATAAAAAGTTTATTTACTAGAGTTTAACATTTAAATTACACTGCAAATCTATGGACTGTAATCAAGGCTGGGTTTGGAAAAGTTCCCTGCACATCAATGGTTATTAGTTGAGGTGACAGAAGTGTGTTTTCATGTTGAAGACTTAAAGAACTGGCATAAGAATCTCATGCACTCAGTCATGTATTTTTATTTCTTGAAAAGGAGGATATATTACATATTATAAGGTTTTTAAAGATGTAAAATATTGTAAGGTAGATTATATGTCAATACATTTATTTTTATTTTTGCAAAGTAATTTACACACCCTTCAAGAAAATGAAAACCATCACTCAGTTCTTTTTTTTTTTTTTTGGGCAATTGGGGTTAAGTGACTTGCCCAGGGTCACAGAGTT
Source organism: Dromiciops gliroides (assembly GCF_019393635.1). Lineage (NCBI taxonomy): Eukaryota > Metazoa > Chordata > Mammalia > Microbiotheria > Microbiotheriidae > Dromiciops > Dromiciops gliroides. The sequence continues at coordinate 65,881,788 of NC_057866.1, read as the reverse complement.
AGTAAGTATTAAGTGTCTGAGGCTGGATTTGAACTCAGGTCCTCCTGAATCCAGGTCCAGTGCTCTATCCACTGAGCCACCTAGCTGCCCCTCATCACTCAGTTCTGCCATTTAATACTTCAGTTTTGTTTTTGGTTTTTGATAGGGCAACATTAGGAAAAAAAAAAACAGCTAGGTGATATAGGGAATCGACTTTTATTTTATTTTCCTTAATAATTTATCATAAGCTGATTTTTTAAAAAAAATAATGTAGTATCAAAGAAAAAGACAATAGACTGAGAGTTGAGAAAGGGGTGGGCTCAATATAATTAAATATGACTGTCAAATCACAACCTCTCTGGATCTGAATTGCATCAGTTTCAAAAATAAGATTTCAGTATATGGTATCTAAGGTCCTTCCTAGTTCTAAAATTATGTGACTATAAAATCACAAGGATCTTAGAGGCTCTTTCCAGGTTAAAATTAATCCAATTCAGGAATCACAAATTTTGAACATCTATAGGTTCATAGAACCTTAGAAGAATAAGGATTCCAAAGATCATCTAATTCAATCTGATGATTTTGCAGATGATGTAACTGAGTTCAAATGAATGAGGCCTCATTGTAGAGATTATATAGAAAATTAGTGGTTGGGCAAGGGCTATAATCCAAGTCTCCTGACCCTCAGTCCCATGGACATAGAGGCTGTATCTGTATTATATTGAGCAGACAATGACACAGTGAAAAGATCATTGAAGTTGACATCTAAAGACATGAATTCAAAATCCAGCTCTGCTTCTGGCTACCTCTGTGACCTTGAGCAAGTCATTTCCTTTCCCTGAGTCTTAATTTCTTAATATTTCAAATAATGGTGTTTGACTCTCTAAGCTTCAGTCCTGCTCTCAATTCTATGAATCATTTAGAGGGAGAACAAATGGCTGTATGTATGCATTGTGCTTTAACACAAAGATGTTAGAGATTCATAAAACTCCCAAAACAAAGGTGGAAAGTTCTCATGATGATATGACAGGCTAAAAGGTATATTTTTTGGAGGGGAAGGGTACATGGGCAGTGCTATAACTGCTGTACTGCTCTCTCCTTCTAAAGGGAGTAATGTCTGATCTTTAAAGGATCCATGGAAGCAATTGTTTGAAGTCTAATGAAAATAAATTTGGTTCAACCTTCTAGTTTGCAAAGACCAAGAATAGAGTAGTTTTATTATGTGGATGGAAATGAATTGGCATAATCAAAAAGACTATAAGAATCACTAAGTGTGTGAGTGTATTTCTACACAAGAATTTATACAAGGAAAATTTGAGGAAAAATAAATAGCAAATACAAAGGAAAGAAAATGTACTCCCTGCCCACCCTTTCAAAAAGTGTTTTAATTTTATACCCTCCATAATTTCCTAAACTTGCAAATATAGTCAGTTGATTATCTCAATCATAAGGTTATTATATCATAGAATCATAAATTTAGAGCTATGAAGTTTCTTAGAGGTAATTTGGACAGAGAAGCTCTTTCAGTTTAGGAATGAAAAACAAATCAAAACAAAACAAACAAAAAACAAAAACAAAACAAGGAACTGAAAGGTTAAGGGACTTGTCCAAGATATTTAGTGGTAGATCTGGGATTTTAACTCATCTTATAGCAGAAGCCAAATCTCTGGGGAGTTGGAGATTGTTAACCTTAAACAATATCTGACATACCCTCTTGGAATAAACACACAAATATAGTAATTTCCTTGGAGCTTATTGTTATGGAATTTAGATTTTGAGCAGTCCTATGTCTCTTTTTTTTAATTTTTAAATTTTTATTTTTTAATTAATTTTTTTTTTTTTTAGTGAGGCGGTTGGGGTTAAGTGACTTGCCCAGGGTCACATAGCTAGTAAATGTTAAGTGTCTGAGGCCGGATTTGAACTCAGGTACTCCTGACTCCAGGGCCAGTGCTCTATTCACTGCACCATCTAGCTGCCCCAGTCCTATGTCTCTTTATTTTAGATTAGTAAATCAATTTCTTCATTTTCTATTCCCCTCTTCCATGTAAAAATAGTTCCAGCACATGACTTTGGAGTTTAGGCCAAATGGATAATAAAATCATAGAGTGTTTTGAAAGACCTTTGTGAGTCATAAAATCTAACCCCAGAATTCTACAGATGAGGAAAATGCCATTATCTTTGTTTAGATTACTGCCAGAAGTGAATTTGGAAACACAGTGAAAGGGTTGAAGACCTTTACATGGGGGTGCCATAAGAGGAGTCTTACTGTTGTTGAATCCTTCCTGATAACTAAATAACCCCAAAATAGAGAACTTATCTTTCAAGAGCAAATCCCAAGTTGTAAGAAATTTGTCATTTCACCAAAAGTTTGTAATCTATTATTTTAATCATATTTAGATAGTTCAATAAATAAATCAAAGCAGAATAGCCCAGTTAAATCTCTGAATGTTGACTCTCCCAACTATTTCTATAAACCTTGTCTTATCAGACATGAGACAGAATAAAAATACCAAAGACCACTCTCATAAAATCCCAAAAGGCAGTTCCCTAATAACTGCTAACATTTATATGGTGCTTTAAAATGTGCAGAGCAAATTACATATTTTAATATCTTATCTTCATCTTTACACAAACACACACACACACACAACTGGTGAGGTTAGTGTCAGTATTAGCTGTATTTTACAAATAAGAAAATGGAGGCTAAGAAAAATTGAATTGCCTAACAGCTAGTGACAAAAGCAGCATTTGACTTCGTGTCCTTCTATTTTGTGTTAGGAAACATAGATGTGTATCCCTTTCTATCTTGTATTTATGACACTTCTTTTACAGTTGGTATCACTATGTCCATCTACTATTAAGAAACAAAACATTCATATTTTGTTTTGCTTTTTTAAACAGGCAGGGGAAAAAAAGGATTCTAACTTTTCTCCAAAAAAGAAAAGATAGTTGTAGGCGTAAAAATAACATGATGGATATTTTAAAGGCATAAAATCTAACATGTTTTTATTTATCTTGATTGAATAAACTATTGGCCATACTGCATTTATTTTTAAACAACACAAGGGCAGCTGAAAGGAAAACTAATTACTAATGTGAAAACTCCCTTGGGCTAATTGCAAACCTCTTGATAGAATCACATTATTGTCTTGGGTGGATAGTCATGCATTATTCTGTTTGTTCATTCTGAAATCTGGACTGTATATTTTTACTTCCTTCTAATTATCTACCTCATGGAGTTTATGAACCTTGATTGATATTTTACAAGGGGCTTAAAAGCTGTAAAAATAAAAGTGTTGGTGAAATCACATATATAGAAAAATATTCTGATTTACTTGTCATTCCACCAATCAGAAATCTCTACTAAATAATGTTTTAGTGTTTTAGCAGTACAATATTCAAACTCCATCTTGCAAGTTCATGATAGATAAGGCTTTTGGAAACATATACCTCATTCAAAAGAAACACTATAGGGAAAAGTTGAAGGGTTATGGGGGTAGGGAGTAGTAATGGAGGGGAGGAAATAGCATTGTATCCCAAGAAAATTTGCACAAGTGAAGAAATTCAGGAACCATAAATGGAAAAGATGAGAACTGTCTGAATTTCAAAAGAGACAGAAAAACAGAAGCATTGTTTTGACTGGAGCATTCTATAGAATGTGTAGAAAGAGATAATGGATGAAGAATTTGAGAAACATAAACCACGAAGAAAGGCATGTCATAATAGTGATGAGGAGTTTAAATTATCTGAAAATCTCCCAGAACTCTTTCCCTACCTTCAGACAGATCAACCAAACATCTCTTCTTTTCCCTAATAATTTCTTCCTTTACTGGCTGGAAGAACAAATAAGGGGAATGTTCTCATGGATATAATTCTGACAAAAACTGTGGGAACCTTGGAAAATGTTATCACTTCATCTTAGAATTCATGATAGAAGAGGGGAAAAATCTAGATATGCAACTACACAAGGAACTTGCATGTATGGATGGATGGATGGATGGATGGATGGATGGATGGATGGATGGACAGACAGACAGACACTGTCCACTATGGCATATCTATTTTGAATCTTTTGAATGTCAAGATGTATATAGCTTTATATTTTAGTTTACATGTTTCTATCTTTACTCAAAAAATGGAAACATGGATATGCAATGTAGGACTGTGGTTCAGTTTTATAAAAATCTTGTTAAAGGTAATAGAGTTGAGAATGAACTGAGCCTAGCAAAGAAAGCTCCCTTTCCCACTATATTAGACCCCTCCCCCCAAAGGCCCTAAAAAGAGGCAGAGATACCAAATAAGAGACAGAGCTATTCAATTTATATTGCTCTTCTTTTTACTGCCAAGGAAAATGTCCTTTGGAGTAAAAAGGAGAATACCATAGGGAGTTAAAAATCCTAAGTAAATAATGAGATAATAAGACCACATGTAGTTGCAATTAATGAGTTCAACTCCCTTGATCCAGAGGAATGATATCTTTGTATAATGAGAGAATGGCCAATGTTCTTGCTGGGCAAGTTAGTAATCTTTCATAGGCAATAGAGAAAGTGATGGTTATCACAAGAATGGTTAATGGGAAAATGTCTTTCATATTTTCAAAAAAGGAAAGAGAATAGTTTACAAAATATTGGTGATTCAATTCTATTTCAAAATTGCCAAAATGTGAACAACTATTATTAAAGAGAGCAATGTGTTTTGATGGAAATAGTGCAGTGGAATGATGAACTTTAAGTAATAGGACCTGAGTTCAAATTAATCTGACACTTAACCTCTCTGAGCTTTAATAACCACATCTATAAAATAAGGAGGTTTCAATAAATTATATTCAAGGTCCCATCCAGATCTACATTGATGAGCCTATACTCCAAAATTATGGTTAGTGAAAAGATAGAAAAAGATGGAACAACCATGGTTTCATCAAAGATATATCATTTCAGAATAACCTCATTTACTGACAGAGGAAGACTGTTAAAGGTAGGTAACGTGATATATGGGGTTTATCTGAATGTTAATGAAACATCTGATGAAATATCTCTTATTATTATGGACAATATGGAGAAATGTTAGCTAACTTTTAGTAAAATTGGGTGGGGTCAAAACAGGTTGAATGGTTGTACTCAAAAAGCAGTTATTAATTGTTCCATATCATCTTGGAAGGAGCTCTCCAATAGAATTTCCTAGAGGTGGAAGATTTTACAATGCATGCAATTATCTTTTATCATAATCATGGTTCAGAAAATCCTAGGGAGAGAAACATTTTTTTTTTTAGTGAGGCAGTTGGGGTTAAGTGACTTGCCCAGGGTCACACAGCTAGTAAGTGTTAAGTGTTTAAGGCCGGATTTGAACTCAGGTACTCCTGAGTCCAGGGCCAGTGCTCTATCCACTGCACCATCTAGCTGCCCTGAGAGAAACTTTTAATTTGAGGTTAGGTCCAGTTCTGATGAAGCAAATAGAGAACTAGACCAATTTCCTTAAACCCTTTACATTTCAGGGAATGTATATAGAAGCAGACTACCAAGAATTTATAATATGCTTACAGCCATACCCCAAAGTTGTAGGATGCTAATAAACTGTCTTGGTCTCCATGGATGAGGATTGAAAAGCATTAAACTAACAGCTTTTGACAGGGCTGGGGGAAAAGAGTGAAAATGAGACACCAGAAATTGAAAGTGTTCTGCTAGCAACTATGTGAAGTAGCAGAGAAGGATTTTTCAGGAGGAAAAAAGGTTAAATAACATTCCCTTTAACTCACTGGATTATTGGGTAGAGAAGAAGAAAAAAGGCCTTTTCACTTTTCTTATAGTCATTGGTCTGTATCACATCACACTGACCTGGGCAAGGTTGTAATTAATTCTCCTTATTCTCTGATTAGGTATTTAACTGATTTGCTACTCACAGTTTCCTCTTTTTCTGATACTTAACTGTTTCTCCACATTACAATTAGTATTGGACACAACCAACTTTTTAAAAAAAGTTGGAGGAACTTTGAACTGTACTATAAACACATCTTGAGATCTTGGGCAAGTCAATGTACTTCTCCAGGCCTCTATTTTACCATATGGAAAATTCTAAGGTCAGATGATTTTTAAGATACCTTCTGGCTCTAAATTTTGATTGTGCTATATCTTTCCCATTCCCACCCTATATCATGTAGACTATATTTAATGTAAATGAATTGTTAGTTTTATGTTGTGTTTAGAGCTAATATTTTATCTTTAGAACTTTACAACAATAGTGAATCAATAAGCATTTATTGAGGGTCTGCTATATGCCACACACTGTGCTAAGCAATGTGGATACAGAAAGGGGCAAAAAATACTCCCTGCCTGTGAGGAGCTCACAATCTAATGGGTGATATGATATGCAAATAAAAATGTTCAAACAAGCTAAATATAGTATAAATAGGAAATATTCATCAAAGCGGAGGCATTAGAATTAAGAGGAAATAGGAAAGGCTTCTTGTAGAAGGTGAGATTTTCACTGGGGCTTGACATATGTCAGAAAAGGCAGGAGGCAGACATGAAGAGGAAAGCCTTCCAGAAATGGGGGTCAACTAGAAAAAATGCTTGGATTAGAAAGATGGACTCTCTTGTTTTTGGAACAACAGGAAAGTCAGTGTTACTGGGTCAAACAGTGAATGAGGAGGTATAAGGTATAAGAAAACTGGGTATGTAGGGAGTGGGAAGTAAGTTAGGAATGGACTTTGAATGACAGAAGATTTTGTATATGATCCTGTAGGTGAGATGGAACCCCTGGGGTTTGAGTATGAGGATGATATGGTCAAACTAGCACTTTAGGAAAATCACTGGTGGATGAATGGAGAATGGAACTAGAGTTGGGAAGAACTTGTAGCAGGCTGACCAAAGAGTAGGCTGTTGCAAGTCGAAGTGTGAAGTAATGAGAGTCTGCACTGTTGATGGCAACATCAGAGGAAAGGAGGAGAAATAGTCAAGAATAGTTGAAAAGATAAAATCTACAGGTCTTGACAACAGCATATTACATGAAGAGAGAAGATTTAGTAAAGAGCCAAGGTGAACACTTAAGTTGTGAAACTGGGAGAGTTAGGAAGATGGTGGCATTCTCAGTACTAATAAGGACGTTTACAAGATGGGAGGATTTAGGGGAAGATATGTATAATTATTATACCCATTGTATTAAAGAGTAAAGAGAAGTCAAATGAGTTGTCCAGTGTCACAAAGCTATTAAACTGTGATGCTGGTTTTGCATTCTAGTATCCCTAACTCCATGACTCATGCTGTATACATTTTACCACCTGGAGTCTTAAAAGTCATTTCTCATTTATTGGAGGGGAAATTAAAGGAGAGACAGGTAAGCTTTGGCTCCAAATTTTACCTATTAAAAAAAAAGTAGTATATCTCTATCTTATACTAATGAATGGAGAAATGTCAAGTGATTATAAAATGGTATTGTGGATAAAACACTAGACTCAAAATCAGGAAGCATATAGTAATGTCACTACCTTAGGTAGCTAAGCTTACCTCTCTGACCTTCAGTTTCCTGATCTCTAAGGTGAACAAATGTAATCTTGGCCTTTGAGAATTGAAGGAAAAATATCTGGAGATTATAGAGGATATATTTCCAGATATTCTACTTCTCTCAAAACACACAGTTAAGCCCAGTTTATTGTTCAGTCATTTTCAGTTTTGTCTGACTTGTGACTCCATTTGAGCTTTTCTTTACATAGATAGTAGAGTGCTTTGACATTTAATTCTCCAGCTCATTTTACACATGAAAAATTTGATGCAAACAGGGTAAAATATTTTTCCAGGGTCACATAGCTAGTTAGTGTCTGAGGTCAGATTTAAACTGAAGTACTTTTCTTTATTGGATTTTGTACTTCTTTTTCCATTTGTCTAATTCTACTTTTTAAGGTATTATTTTCTTCAGTATTGCTTTTGCCTCCTTTTCCAAGCTGCTGGCTCTCTTTTCATAATTTTTTTGCATTGCCCTCATTGCTTTCCCCACTTTTTCCTGTATTTCTCTTGAAGTATAAAAATCCTTGTTGATTTCTTTACGAACTTTTTTTAAGTTTGCGACCAATTTGCATTTTTATTTGAAGCAATGCATAAAGTTATTTTGACTTCTTTGTCTTCTATGTTTGAATTGCTCTTCCCAGTTACCATAGTAACTTTGTATATTGAGGTTCTTCTTTTGTTGTTTGCTCATTTTCCCATCATATTTCTTGACTTTTGACTTCATATTAAAGTTGGGTTCTACTCCTGGAATGAAAGGGACACTATCTTAAGTATCAGGGGTTTTTTGTCTGCTTTTTTTTCAGAGTTATTTCTGAGTTTCTGGTTCTTCCAAGGTGATATGATTTAAGGAGAGTTGTCATAGCTCTTCTGACCTGTGTTCTGGTCTGTGAACAACCACAAGCACTTTTCTCCACCCTGGAACTATGACCAGGATACCTATACCCCTGAAAATATACTCATTAGTTTTGGAACTGCAACCCAGAACTGTGTATGGGCAATGTTACAGAGTTCTGCGCTCAGTGCCAGCACTGGATCCCCAGTAATCTCCTTTTGAACAGCTTCCTGAACCCCTTACTGTACAATGGTTGAGAGCTATTGAAACTGCTGTTGTCATTGATAAATTGCCCCCAAAGCTTGCTGCTGGAACCTTCAAGTCCCTATCCTTCCCACTACTGCCCTCATCAAGAGAGACCTGCTGACTTTCTAAGTTGTTCTGGGCTGAAAACATGTTTCACTCTGATGTTTTGTTGTTTCTGCTGCTCTAGGATTCAATTTGATACATTATTTTAAAGTTGTATAGACAGGAATTTGGGGGAGCTCAGGTTAGTCCTTGTTTTTACTCTGCCACCCTAGCTCTATCTACCTCACTTTTTAACAACAATTAGCAAGTTGTTTTTTTTTTTTAAATAATATTTTATGAGACAAGTCATGTAGACTCAATCTACCCTGGTCCAGTTCTGTAGTGCTTAAAAAAGTAAACTCTTGGGGCAGCTAGGTGGCGCAGTGGATAGAGCACCGGCCTGGAGTCAGGAGGACCTGAGTTCAAATCTGACCTCAGACACTTAACACTTACTAGCTGTGTGACTTTGAATAAGTCACTTAACCCCAATTGTCTCAACAAAAAAACCAAAACAGTAAAACAAACACACACACACAAAGTAAACTTTTGTCAAAAACAAATACACAAATGCAAAAACAGTTACATAAATTATTAAATTTTAAAAGGAGCAGGTAGAATGAGTTTATTATCCAGGGTATATTTGTCATTGTCTTATAAACTCTCCCCTAATTTTAGATGTAAGTGTTTGAGACCTTGCCCTCTTATGAACTCAGTAGTCCTTTGATGAACATATACTAGTGATTTACTTGATGAGAAACTCAGCAAGTCTTGGCTTGTTGCCTCCAACAATCTCTTTCATGGCATTCTTAGAAGTCTTTCCAAACCTACAATTTGTTTAAGATTGATGAGATATTATGGTGAGCAGATTGGAAAAATTCTCCTTCATACAAATTACTGGAAATAATTTATTAGAGATTGAGGTGATAATGTCTGATCCCCCGTGTTTTTTAAAAATAACTCAGATCAAACTGTGATTATTGAAGCAGAGGATTTGGAGAGAAAAAAGACTCTAAGACATTCTGAGGACTCTTCAATTATTAAAGTTTTTTTTTTAAACACTGAGTAGTCCTTTAAAATAAATATGGATTCCAGACAAAGACTTCTTTATCACTTCCCACAAGTACAATTCTTCATTAGCATCTCTCCAAGTCTCTTGGCTGCTCTATTTTATAGTCTTTTCAAAACAACAGCTAGATGGTACAATGGGCTGGCCATTCTATTTTACATTTTTTTAAATATATCAAAGTCAATTCCAAATTATCGCACATAGTCAACACTATAATCTGAAGTTTCCCAACATGATGCATATACTTTGACAAAGTTAACATGACAACTACTCATAAGGCTAACAGCATGATTTCTCTATAAAAGGAATCCTTTCTGGGCAGAAAATTCACATTGATAGATTGGGGATTGTTTCAATGCCTTAGGCAATTTAATGAAGGATATTAGATAAAAGTGCTGGACTTGTAGTCAGGGGATTTGAATTCTGCATCAGATACATATTAGCTGTGACTATGGGGAAACTACAGAATCTTTCTGAGCTTCAGTTTCCTGATCTCCAAATATAGATAATAGTAACTATTGTACCTTTCCCACGGAGTTGTTGTGAGGATCAGTTGAGACAATGTATGCAAAGCACTTAAATTTTTTTAAACTCTATGTAATGGTCAGTTGTAGCTATAATCCTCATTTTTATTGCTAGATAACTCTTTAGCGTACAGTAAAGACATAGAGGTCTTAATCTGAGATCCTATAGAATTAATTTTATTATTTGACCATCATTAAAAGATTGGCCAGTATGCTTCAGAGACAGAGCTTGAATTCAGGTTATATTTCCTCTGCCATTAGCTCTCTATCTAATACCTGATGTAGCTGGCTAGCACTATGTATGTGGTTATTTAATCAAGTACAAAGATTATTCTATACACCCATATTGGTATTTCTTGATTTTTCTAACAAGAGGCAAAAAACCCCAAAAAACAACTTTGTAAATTTGTGTAGTGTAGTAGTCTGTGGATGTCATGTATCACTGCCTAGTGGCATTTTGTGTTTAAGCACAATTCCAGCACCTTAAGTTTAGTAATTACCACCATCAGTGGCAGAGAAAAAAAAAACTATTTTGTTTTGTTTTGTTTTTAATGGACAAGATTCAATATAACTATCAATAACTGCTTGAAATTTCAGAATTTGTCCTTATGCTGACGTGTCCAATTCCATGGAATACCTTTGCCCAATAGGTAATAAAATGACTTAATAATGGTTGTCTCTTTTTCTAAATTTAAATTTTTTATAATGAACTTAAATACATTTTTCTCCTTTCTATCTCACCACATAGATTTAACAACAACAAAAAAAAAAAGCCTTTTGACAAAATGCAAACTCAATCAAAACAAATACTTCCATTGGCCATATCCTTTCTTCCTATCTATCTAATCTATCTACCCACACATATACATAAACATATATACACATATATAATATATATACACATATATAACAATATATACACATATATAACAATATATACACATATATGCATGTGTGCATGTACATATGCGTGTGCATATGTATGCATGTATGCATGTATATTTCTCAATCTGCATCCTGAGGTCTATCACCTCTCAGAAGATGGGAACTATGCTTCATCATCAGTCCTCTGGAATTTACTAATGATTTCAATAATGAAATTTAATGTTTTTTTCTCTGCTTAATCCATCATGACATCTCTGTAGCATTTGACACTGTTGCAAACCTCCTGGAGACTTTCTCTTCTCTTGGCTTCCATGACAAAGAAGAATGTCGGTACCTTAAAACAAATAGGAATGTTTGGGGAAAAGGTGGGTTTAGAGGGAATATATAAAAAGTCACTCATATTCTAAAATCATTAAAATTATATAGTTACTGGCAAATAATAAATGATAAATGTTTCTTAATCATTAACTAGGTTTCTGCCTGGAATCAAGAAAAGAGACTAGACTAATATTCTCAAAATCAAATTGCATATTTCTTTCAAGTTTATACCATGTTTGCAACATGTTGTATTTGTCATATAGTATCCCAATCAGGAAATTTGAAAATATGCAGTAGTCAAGTGGATATGCATAACTGGAGGTCAGGAAACAGAAGAATGAAATGAGATTTAATTTGTAAAGTAGAAATTCTCTCTTATCAAAATAAAAAAATTGAAAGAGAGAGAAGGTAAATACAAACAGAAAACAAAAGTAAACATTGCAAATAAAAGATTTGACTTGCCAAATAAAAGTCTTTATTGAACAAAGAATGATCACAGTAGAGCATTAGAAACCTTATTAGGTTTAATATTTATAACATTCCATATTATAATGAAAGTACATAGTTATCCAAATGCAAAGAAACCTCATACAAACTTTATGTTATTTCTCCCTTTGAGGATATAAAGGAAATTAACTTTGGAAGAATTTGAAAATACCTTTCTTCAATCTATTTTCAGAGACTGATGGAAGATAGGAAGAGCAGAAGCTAGTGAAGTAGCCTTTGGGCATTAATTCATTTATCAATCAACCAGCCATTAGTGCAATGTTTCTTAAGTGCCAATAAACATGAAAAATAGGAGACATATAACAAGTTCAAAGAAGATATGTTGATGAGTTGAATTTATTTGTATTGTTCTATGCCTTGATCCAGTGTGTGAGGCAGTAGTAAGCAAAGAACAGACTATCAATAGAATAGTGATGACCATTAAATTAAAGTAGATATTTATTAACATTTCAAGATTCTCAAAAAAAGTAAATTAAATCACTGAGGGATTTAACAGTAACAGACAACTGTTTATAGGTGGATTTTTAGAAATTTTAGAATGACAACTATAGGGAATGACTGTATATAGAAAGAAATAAATGTTCTTATAATTACATAGTTAAAAATTTAACTTTTGTGCCCAGAAAAAATTAAATTTCTTAAATGAATTTTCAGATACCTTCAACAGAGTAAAGTTTTGAATAACAACCTAAGCAACTTCATTGAGAGAAGTCATTTCAAACAAATCTAATCTCTATTTATGAAAGAATGGCAGGTCTAGTAGATAAAAGGAATTACATTAATGCAGTTTATCTTGATGTTGCTAAAAGTGTTTTGGCCCATGCTTGTATTCTCATTAAGAAATTGTGGGAAAATTTGGGTGTCATCCACAACAGCAGGTAATCAACAAATTTGATGCTCTAAAATTAGTTTACTGTGTTAAAATATATGGGTAAGGTGCTAAGACAATGCAGGATGAGATGATTAAAATCTTATGGAAAAAGTCACTTGGAAAGTAATTATGGGGATTAGAGGTAAGAATAAATTAAACGTAAGACATTTGGGGAAGAACTCTAGGTAGAATAAATTCCAGGCAATTGACAATATGTAGAGAGATAGAGAGGAAGAGATCATTCAAATATAGACAGGAGTATGGAAGGAGAACCTCAACAATTAAATATGTCCCAATTCAAGAGAGGAGAGAATGTCAGGAAGTACAGTAAAGCAACTGAGGCAAATACCCCCTACACAGACACACACACACACACACACACACACACACACACACGTGTGCACACACACACACACATGTCAGAGGAAGCTGGGGGAAGAATACTATTGGCTATGGCCATAACAAAATCATTAATGACCCTGGAAAGAGCACTTTCAGTGGAAGTGATAAAAGGTAGATTATGAATGGGTTGAGATTCTGCTTGGTGGTCAGAGAATGGTGGGAGGTGAGTGAAAATTATCTTTTTTGGTTTGGTTTGTTTTTTTTGGTGAGGCAGTTGGGGTTAAGTCACTTGCCCAGGGTCACACAGCTAAGAAGTGTTAAATGTCTGAGGCTGGATTTGAACTCAGATCCTCTTGAATCCAGGGCCAATACCTTATCCACTGAACCACCTAGCTGCCCCCGAAAATTATCTTTCCTAGAAATTTGGTCACAAAAATCACAGTAACAAGATTTTAACATATGCCAAGAACCCCTTTGAAGCCTTAGTTAATTATCTGGTTAATCTCTATATTCATCCCAGCATTTCTGGGAAGGATCAGACCCATACTGAAAAGACACAGGGACAACTATTTCATCCATTCAACGAATATTTCTCCAGCACCTGCTATATTCAATATGCTATGTGCTAGGTGTTGGAGGAGATCCAACAAAGAATAAGAACAGCTTCTTCAAGAGCCTTATCAGTTAGTGGGAGATATAACTCAAACACAAATAATTGTGCTATAGACTAGCATATGTTCACTGCATCAACACAACAAAAAGTACAATGAATTCGAATGAAGTCAAGTATCTTTAGGGAAGGAAGGGTAGAAAGTAGCATTTGAGCTGAAATTAAAAAAAAAAATTAGTAGACAATTAGCAGCCTCTCTATGAAAGTGTTCCATGGATAGCAGCATAAGCAATGAGAAATAAGTAAGAAAATGACAGGATTGTTCATAGGATGAGTAATCCAGTTTTAGCCATTAGCATTGAGCATATCAGGCAGGGGATCTTGAGATGAGGCTGGAAAGGCATATTAGTGCTAAATTATGCAGGATACTTAGCAGTCTAAGAGATACATACATCATTCAGTAGGTAAAAGAGAATCAATGGAGAGTTGTTTTTTTTTTAAATAGTAGAATGGCATGAGCGTGAAAGACATTCAGAGTCTGAAATATGATTCTATGATAGGAAAATTAATCTCATAAGTAAAACTTAGTTGGCCTTATTCAGTATGGGAAATAATAGGCCATAGGAAGATTCACAGTTGACTTAATAAAGAGAAATCAGTTTAAATTATAAGTGGAGTGTGAATTTATCCCATAGCAGGGGTGTGTGGGGTCAAAGCAACACTGGAATATGTATGGAAGATGGTTGTAAAATTTTCTTTAAGATCATTTATCAGGGGCAGCTAGGTGGCACAGTAGATAAAGCACTGGCCCTGGATTCAGGAGGACCTGAGTTCAAATCTGACCTCAGATACTTGACAACTTAGTAGCTGTGACCCTGGGCAAGTCACTTAACCCTCATTGCCCTGAAAAAAAAAAATAATTTATCAAAACATGATCAATTCACATGTATCCATGTTGATTTCTGCAATGGTCATTTGGAGGCAGGAGAAAAGGGGACAGAGGAAAGTATCCAAAGAGATACATGTTATCTGATGTTTCCTTGATCTAAGCTCATAGAGGGAAAGTATTTTTTTCTTAGAAACTTAGCAGCTCTTTTCAGAAGGAAGAATATCTTGCCTGAAAATAATTTGACTGGGGTGAAAACACTACTTGTAAGCTCATTAGGACTTTTCCTTAAAACAACTCAATTTCTTTTAAATAAGTCATTAACTTAAAAGGAAGGAACAGATAGAGGGCCTTTAGGATTGCTTCTTTAAATCTCTGGGATTCCATCTTGTTAAAAATATTTTGTATATCCAAAGATATCAAGAAAGCCAAAAGAAAAAGGAAAAGGGACAGAGGGAAGGAGAAAGTGAGACAGACCAACAGACAATTGACAGAATTTAAATCTTACAGTCCTTCATTTAAATCCCTCTCACAATAAAGAATATAGAATACTAAAGGATCAGGGTATTTTAGAATGTTCAAACAGAAAATACTATGTCAGTTCCAGATATCATTGCTGGTATATGATATCTAATACATTACCCCCAACTTATTCTCTATATATCTTGTTCAGACACATTTGTTTGTATGTAATCTCCTCCATTAGATTGTGAGCTTCCTCAAAAGTAGGCATAGAGGGGGCGGCTAGGTGGCGCAGTCGATAAAGTGGATAAAGCACTGGCCCTGGACTCAGGAGTTCCTGAGTTCAAATCCAGCCTCAGACCCTTGACACTTACTGGCTGTGTGACCCTGGGCAAGTCACTTAACCCCCATTGCCCCACAAAAAAAAAAAAAAGTAGGCATAGACCAACATCTTACACCTTGTACAAAAATGTCAAAATGGGTTCAAGATTTAGACCTAAAGGGTTATATCATAGATAAATTAGGAGAGGAAGGAATAGTTTACCTCTCAGATCTATGGAGAGGAAAACAATTTCTATCCAAACAAGAGATGAGAATATTATGAAATGCAAGATGGAAGACTTTGATTAAATTAAGTTAAAAAGTTTTTGTACAAACAGAAGCAATGCAGTCAAAACTAGAAGGGAGGCAGAAAACTGGGAAACAATTTTTAGAGCCAGCATTTCTGATAAAGACCTCATTTCTAAAATATATAAGGAACTAAATCAAATTTATTAGAAACCAAGTCATTCCCCAGTTGAGAAATGGTCAAATGATATGAACACACAGTTTTCTGAAGAAGTCAAAGTTATCTATTGCCATATGGAAAAGTTCTCTAAATCACTACTGATCAGATAAATGTAAATTAAAACAACTCTGAAATACCACCTCACACCAATCAGATTGGCTAATATGACAAAAAAGGAAAATAATAAATGTTGGAGAAGCTGTGGAAAAATTGGAACACTAATGCATTGTTGGTGGAACTGTGAACTGATACAACTATCCTGGAGAGCAATTTGGAACTGTGTCCAAAGGGCTGTGGGACTGTTCATACCCTTTGAGCCAGTGGTACCACTGCTAGGTGTGTATCTTAAAGAGACCACAGAAAAAGGGAAAGGACCTACTCGTACAAAAATATTTATAGCAGCTCTCTTTGTGGTGGCAAAGAATTGGAAATTGAGGGGTTGCCCATCAACTGGGGAATGGCTAAACAAGTTGTGGTAAATGAATGTAATGGAATACTATCGTGCTATAAGAAATTATGAGCAGGAAGAATTCAGAGAAACCTGGAAGGCCTTACCTAAACTGATGTTGAGGGAGAGGAGCAGAAATAGGAGAACACAATACACAGTAACAGCAACATTGTGTGATGATCAATGGTGATATACTTGGCTCTTCTCAGCAGTGCAATGATCCAAAACAGTTGTGAATAACTCATACAAGAAAATCTTCTCAACATCCAAAAAAAAACCCAAAACAAAACCAAACCTGTGAATTATGAATGCAGATTGAACAATACTGTTTCTACTTTTGGACTGTTTTTTTCCCCCTTCTTTTTTGAGGTTTTTCCCTTGTGCTCTGATTCTTCTTTCACAAGATGACTATGCAGAAATATGTTTAATGTGATTGTACATATACAACCTATATCAGACTGCTTTCCATCTTGGGGAGGAGGGAGGGAAGGGAGGAGGGAGGGAAGGGAAGGTGGGAGAAAAAAATTTGGAACTAAAAATCCAGTGAAAACAAATATTGAAAACTATTCTTTTATGTAACTGGAAAATAATAAAATACCTTAAAATAGATTGTGAGCTCCTTGACAGCTGGCACTGTCTTTTGCCTTTATTTCTATCCCCATTCCAGCCATATAGTAGGGGTACTTAATAGATTCTGGTTGGATAACAGCCTGGCTAATCATTCACCTTTATCTTGTCCTGTCTTGGAGATTCCTAAAAAATTAAGCTCTAAAAGTCCCTTTGTTAGTTCTTCTCTAAATGTGACTTTGAGGTAGTTTTACAAATTGAAGGCATTCCACAAGGAAAACTTAATAAGAGAGTAAAGGGAATAGGAGTGAAAATAGATAAATGTACATAGTGCTAGTTTGCTCCTATCAAGAAAACACATAGTTGGATGAAAATGGAAACCTAAGAATCTTGGCTAGGGGTGATAATAAGATACTTTGCACTTTTATAATACTTCTATTTCCATTATCCTGAAGTTATATTAAATCCCATTGCTTCATAACACAGACTCCCTGAGAGTATGGACTAAAAGAAAGTGATTCAGTTATCCTCATTTGGTACCACTGAATAGAGGATGCGAGATAACCTTGGTTTCAATATATGTTGCTTCCAAATTATATAACTTCCAAAGGTTTCATATGCTCAGGGATAATGGAAGTGAGAGCAAGATAGTCCTTGAAGTGAGGCCCAGCAAAAGGCCACAACACTATAATGATGTCATCTATTGTTTAAGAAAAATAAAGATAGAATGTTTAAAGAATTCTTTATCCTTTTGTCAGTAAGAAACCTACTGCTTCTTCCAACAAAGGAAGGAATGTACTTTAGGACTTCAAGTATGCCTTGGATAGAGAAATTATCCATTGGAGAGAGGTCTTTTCTGTTATTTATTCAACGTTTATTTTACACCCAACAATTTTTAAAACTATGAAACCATGCTAGAAGCTAACCTCTCCATTAACTTTGATAAACAAAAAGAAAGGAAGAAAAACGAAGGGAAGGGAAGGGGAGGGGAGGGGAGGAAAGGGGAGAAAGGAAGGAAGGAAGGAAGGAAGGAAGGAAGGAAGGAAGGAAGGAAGGAAGGAAGGAAGGAAGGAAGGAAGGAAGGAAGGAAGAAAGAAAGAAAGAAAGAAAGAAAGAAAGAAAGAAAGAAAGAAAGAAAGAAAGAAAGAAAGAAAGAAAGAAAGAAAGAAAGAAAGAAAGAAAGAAAGAAAGAAAGAAAGAAAGAAAGATGAGGAGATGGGACAGCTAGATGGTGCAGTGCATAAAGCACCAGCCCTGGATTCAAGAAGACCTGAGTTCAAATCTGGCCTCAGACACTTGACCCTTACTAGCTATGTGACCCTGGGCAAGTCACAACCTTCATTGCCTTGCAAAACAAAAGAAAGAAAGAAAGAAAGAAAGAAAGAAAGAAAGAAAGAAAGAAAGAAAGAAAGAAAGAAAGAAAGAAAGAAAGAAAGAAAGAAGGAAAGAAAGAAAGAAAGAAAGGTCAATCTTTGGAAATACCAAAACATTTGCTACTGTCAAATTTTCACTTGGACTTAGCTATAATTAGGAATTTTCATACTTAAAAGTAAATACTGTAGCCTACACAAATGATAAGGTATACACATTGAGCTCTTACTTTTTTAGAGGTCAAAGGGGACACTCAGAGACTAAAGAATAGGAATAGTGATGACTATGGGTGGGATTAGGGCAGTATTATGAAAGAACTCATGCCAGCTACCTTCTGGTAGTTTCCATTGTACTTATCTATATTTGCTATGTGCTAAACTCTATTGTTTCTACTGAAAGATTTAAAGTGCTGGTCATGCATTGTAAATTCAGAATCCTGGAGCAATGTCCCAGTCATCTACCTTTTTATATCTCTTCCACCCAGCAGAAGATATAACATATCAGTACATGCAAGATGTAAATATTAAAATGTCTTTCCAGAGATTGGCTGAATGCCCAAAACAGTAGGTTGTTAATAAATAAAAGCTAGTTGATTTGAGAGCTAGGTAGCACAGTGAATAAAGTGCTGGGTCTGAAGTAAGGACGTTTCTTCTTTCTTAGTTCAAATATAACCTCAGACACTTCCAGCTCTGTGACCTTGGGTAAGTCACTTAAAAATGTTTGCCTCAGTTTCCTCATCTATAAAATGAGCTGGAGAAGGAAATGGCAAACCACTCCAGTATCTTTGCCAAGCACAATGGGGTCATGCAAGACAGGACTGAAACAATTGAATAACAAAGTTGATTGATAAAGGATTTTTTTTTAAATTTCTGAGCTATATTTTTTTCTGAAGTATATAGCTATAAAACAACCTCTTCATTCTTCTGTGTTTCTCTGAGGTCTCTAGAGCAATGGACTTACAGAATTTGGAGGCATTGAGACTCATTACATTGGTAACAGTGAGAATTTAGTAGTTTCTAGTTCTAATTCCTGTTTGTTTGCTGATCCCATAGCTAATTGATGTGATTTAAGCTAGTTCATTCAACTTCTCTTATCTTTTTTAGAAGCTACAAAATTATATTGATTTTAGAGACCATTGTTAAAAATACTTCAATACAGGGCTGCTAGGTGGCACAATGGATAATGCACTGGCCCTGGAGTCAGGAGGACCTGAGTTTAAATCTGGACTCAGAAACTTAACACTTACTAGCTGTGTGGCCCTGGGCAAGTCACTTAACCCCAACTGCTGCACCAAAAAAAACAAAACAAAAACAAAACAAAATACGTCAATACATATGACAAAATATAAGTACTTATGTAAGGAGTGGAACCTAAATGTCACTAAGTTTCGGAGCAACAAAACAGAGCTTATATATCTAAATATAATAATATTGACCAGAATTTAACCACTGGTTGAAAGATAATGTTAAAAAAGCTCCCTAAGGCTGCATATGGTTAATTACTAAGCGTGCTATATAAAAACTATCACAGCCACGGGAACTTCAAGGACTCAAAAATCTTCTTGGATTGCTATAGTCAGCAAAGTAGGATACTTTGTAAAGAAGACAGGAAGTATTGGTTATTCTAATCCAAATTTATAGATTCCCTCAAATCTATCCATGGACCTATTGAGATTCATTGTCTCCAAAGCTTGAAACCCCTACCTGAAGAGACCTTGCCATCATCACCACCACCACCACCACCACCACCACCACCACCATCACCATCATTATTTTTTATTAAGGATGATAAAAATGGTTGTGATGATGATAATCAAAGACCATATGGCTACTATTTTTAATAATAATAGCCTTATGGCTATTATTATTTTTATCCATCAAATGTCATTAAGGTGCTATTCTACTTGAGTGGTGTTCAGAGAGACCAATTCAGTGACTATTATGGAATTAGAGGACCAGCTGACATATACGTACCATGTCATCCCTTTATGAAGAATGAAGGTGTGTTTCTGAGTTATTTGGTAAGGGAGCCTAACCAATGACCTTAACTAATCAATTTTTAAAGCACCCAAACTGTCCCAGAGACTATGCCAAACATATGTTCTATCCACTGTGCCACCTAGCAGCCTTGTATTGAAGTATTTTTAACAGTGGTCTCAAATCAATATAATTTTGTAGCTTCTAAAATAAGATATATATATATATATATATATGTGTGTGTGTGTGTGTGTGTAAATATATATCTATAAATACACATATTCTTTTAGTCTGTACAACTCACTGTAAAGTACTTTTTTTTGGTGAGGCTATTGGGGTTAAGTGACTTCCCCAGGGTCACACAGCTAGTGTTAAGTGTCTGAAGCCGGATTTGAACTCAGGTCCTCCTGACTCCAGGGCTGGTACTCTATCCACTGTGCTACTTAGCTGCCCCCAGAAAGTACTTTTATATACATTTTTAATGTCTGCAGTAGCCTTATTAGTATGATTTTTGGCTTAGTATTTTTAACCCATTATGGATTTTACTATTTTCTTCTAGTATGTGACCAATTGAGTGATTGACTAATACCCATGTTAACTATTACTTCACAGAGCACAGATGTACTTAAGTTAAGTGTTATGACCTCCCAAGAGAAAGCCCAGAGGTTTAAATGGAGCAGTATCCAGCAAAACAGATTCTGAAGAAATATCAACCAATTTCTGCTCTGCTTTTAATGATTCCTGAGAGAACCATTCTTTAAGAGAAGGCTTTGTTGCTTTTTCTATAGTAGTGTGAGGTTTTAGCCTAGCTTGTTATGTGTATTGTCTCTCTCTCCAGTTCAAAATCAGAGCATAGATGGAAGCATAAAAATCTGAGATATTACCACAGAATGAGAAGCAAAGTTGGCAGGCAGCCAAACACTAAGCATTTGTTAAACATGTCTGTGTGTATTGGTCTGAATACTATTCTCAGCTCCCTGTATACTTCACTACAGAGTTTTCCTCATTGTCTTCTTCCCCTTCCCTACTCACCATCCCTCAGCTTGCTGGGCTGAAAAGATAAGGACTCATTTTCCTTTGGGGAATCAGTTCCAGTAACAGCTAATCAGCTTGCTAAGTGCCAGAGCACCCAAGGTAGAGGAGACTGTATATCTGGAAGGAACAACCAGCCTCATGAGAGGCATGCCTTCCAAGACACACTTGGAAGTTTATTGATTTCAAGAGAATTGAAATTTGGGAAGCACTGGCTGTTTTCTCAGTAGAGCCATTCTGAACCTTGTGACCTTTCTGAGTTTTCTGTTGCTGTTTTGGGTAACAAGGGAGAGCCATCACGGCCACTTTAAAATTGTGCTTGAATTGTAAACACCACCTTGGAGAGTACAATTGGCATTGACATTGAATTCAGTGTGGCTAAGTCTTGGTTTCCTCATAGGGAGTGCTACTTTGTATTCATTCATTCATTCATTCATTCATTCACATATACTAAGCACCTACAAAGCAGTACTATACTAGGTGTACTATTATGTTCTTGGCCACCCAGGTTCACAGACCAACACATTTAGCTCCTCAGTCTCTTTCATCCTTCAGTTCAAATCTGTGGCTAAGTCATGTCAACTTTACCTTCTTAACACCCACCCTCCACTTTCCTCTAACACTACCACCCTCCTGGTGCTTTATTAAGTCATGCGAGGACTATTTATTGTATTAGTCTTTCAGTTGGTCTGCCTGCTTGAATTCTTTTCCTATTTCACTCTCTCCTCCACCCAGTTGTCAAATGTGATCTTTCTAAAGCATCAGTCTGACTGTGTCACTCCCCTAGCCCTATTACTTAAATTTTGGTAGCTCTCTGTCACCTTCAGGGTCAAAAATTCTATTTGTTGTTCAGAAACTTTCATAACTTGTTTCTTTACTACTTTTAAAGTTTTCTTACATTTTCCCAACACCTCGCACTCATATATTCCATTATGCAGTGACACTGGCCTCCTTGCTATTCCTTTGAAAATATACTAAATTTCCCAATTCTGTGAAATTTCACTTACTGTGCTTCACGGGTGGAATTATCTGCCTTTTTATCTCTACCTTCTGGATTTCCTAGCTTCCTTCAGAGCTCAGCTAGAATCTTACATTCCTCAGAAAGTCTTTCCTGAATCCTCTTAATACTAGTACCCTCCACGTAATGATAATTTCAAATTTGTCCTGTAGAAATCTTGCTTGGACATAATGATTTTTTTCATATTTTCCCCCATGAGACTCTGAGCTCCTTCAGAATAGGGACTGGTTTTTGCATTCTTTGGATCTCCAGTGCTTAGCACAGTTTTTGGCACATGGCTGATCTGTCTCTTTAAAAAAAGCTTACTGGGGGCAGCTAGGTGGCGCAGTGGATAGAGCACCGGCCCTGGATTGAGGAGTACCTGAGTTCAAATCTGGCCTCAGACACTTAACACTTACTAGCTGTGTGACCCTGGGCAAGTCACTTAACCCCAATTGCCTCACTAAAAAAAAAAAAAAAAAGGCTTACTGACTCTGAGAAGCTAAAGAAGAGTCTGTGCTCCCAGCAACACCTGCTTTTAAAATTGAGTGGGCATCAGGAGCCAGAGGGCAGGCAAGTTTTCCTTGGCTCAGCCCTCTCCCAGCATATTCCAACCACAAATAGAGTGAACCTGGATTGTCTCAGTGCCCTGTGGACTCGGACAAGTAACTTCCCCCTGCTGTGCACCTCAGTTTCTCATCTAGTATTAAAGGATTCTAAGGACAGGAAAACAATCTCTGGGTGGGGTAAAGTTTTGAGGTTACTAGGGTACCAAATGAAACAAGGAAGAGATCATTCCTTCACTATTTCATTCCCTTCTCCTCATTTATTCACAAGGTAACAAGAACACAAAAATGCAATAAACCATCATCTCTGCCCTGCTGCTGCTAAAAGTTATTAGAAAGGAAAAAAAATAAATGTGTAAATGATTGCAATGCAAGTAATCTGGTTAAAGTTCATAGGAGAGGCCCAAATAGAGTGGGATGAGAAATTCAGGTAGACAGAGAACAATTCATGCTAAGGAAATCAGTTAAAGCTTCATGAATGAGCTAGTAATTATAGCTAATGTACTCATTTTAAAGGGCAGTAGGTAGGGAAGTGGATAGACTGCCAGGCCTGAAGTCAGTATGAATCTTGGTCTTCTTAATCCAAAAATTGGTCTTCTTGATTCCAATATGCAAACTACAATCGAAAACTGCCTCTCAGCACTTCCATGAAAAAGGATTTGGTCAAAGGGATCTTCTTTCAAGTAGAAACACTATTATTCTAAGATAATATATTCATAAAGTTCATAATTATAAGGACTTGTTATTTCATATTTACCCAGTAGATCCAATACTAGCTAAGTGAAGTGACCTACCCTACACTCTTACATTTTGTATGTTTTTATTTTCATTAGGGCATCCCTAAAATTAAATAATTATGGTTGAAATATGAAGTCAGAAACCCTTTCTCTAGAACTTACTCATGAATTTATGGTCTGACTCAGGCAGGAAAGAAATATAACATGTATTACCTTTCCCTATCAAACTAATGGTATATGGCATGCAAACAAACCAAGAAATAATAATTAGAGTTCATTCTAATACTTTTGTTTTTGTTGTTGTTGTAACTCATTTACAGTATGTTGCACCTGACAATCTATCTGAGCTAACCATCATCCATTAATGTTAAGTTTGGTAAGAATATCTATTTAACAAGGGATCTTAAGAATAGATAATGGAAGTCGCTTGTATTTCTTATGACAAATGAAATAATATACCTCGGATTTTTTCTCTGTTTGTTATTTAGACTGATTTAGATCTCTTTTCTTTCAACCAAAAAGGAGTATCAGTGTTTGATATTATTTGTTTTTCACACACATTTGTAAAATACATGTATATGTGCATGAGCGCACGTGTACACACACACACACACACACACACACACACCTTACATTCCTTCTTTCAGATAAACTAAAATTTCCCTTTATTACTTAGTAAAATTGTTTCCCTTTATTTTATTTATTTCATCAATACTTGAGACTTCAATATTTTGGGTATTTTAATTTGATGGCATTCTTAGGAAGCAATAATATAGTGGAATGAATAGTGGATTTTCAATCAGATGACTTGGGTTCTATGCCAAGCCCTGCTGTTTACAATTTATGTGATGTTAAGACAATTATGTAAAAATCCAACATCTTCAATTCTTCACTTGTAAAATAAGAACAATATTGATCTGTGCAAAAAGGTCATGAGCAGCTAAAGACATCAAGCTTCATGATATGACAGGTTCTAGAAGTAATGGATTCTCCTTGTTGGAGATGTTCATATTGCAGCAGAATGACCACATATGGAGGATGTTGAAAAGAATTTTCTAATAAGGTGCATATTAGATTAATTTACAACTGAGGTCCCTTTCAACTCTGAAATTCTTTGATTCTATGACTATTAACACACACAAATAGGAGCTATAAGTATAGTTGTTTTTATTATCTCATTCTTATTTTTTTTTTCTATGGAGTTCACATATAAACAGCCCTGGAATATCTCTTTTCTGTTTGTTTTAATTTCACAGGTGGAGGAAATTATTTTTAAGTAATAGAATAAAAGTCTTAGAACATAATCTAACTGGGTAGAGATTTTGTAGGCTTATTTTCAGTAGACTCAATGGGAGTACCTTTGGGACAACTCTCGTATTACTATGGTTTTTATTTCTTCTGTAGTTCTTTCTATGCACCCTCATATTTTGAGGATATAAATAAGTAAAAGTTAATTATAAAGAAATAGAAATAAGAACTCTAACCTTCTACTCCACTTCTGTGGGAAATGGATAAGTTTAGGGGGTGAAGAGAAAGCTGACTAAAACTTGGTCCCTATGTCCCCTCAAGAAATCCATAATTAATAATTATTTTTAGGCAAGTAAAGATGACAGAGGAAAGGCAATAAGTAACCTCTTAGAGCTCCCCACATGATCATACCCAAAACCTCCAAATAATGCCATAAGACCCACAAAAGGACTGGGTGATTTAAATTTTTACAGCCAAAGACAGCTTAGAAGGCCAACAGGAAAGGTCTGGTGTACTAGGGTGGGAGTGGAGACCAGCTCCATGTCTGAGCCAGCACATATTCAGCCCCAGGAAAGCTGCACCAGAGAAAGAGACCTCCAGAGCCTCTGAATTGCCTACAGTGGCAGTTTCTTCTGGAATTCAGCTCACAGTCTGGTGAGAGGGGTAAGCAATTGACCGGGGTTAGATTACAGCAGGGCTCTGCTGGTGCACAACTCAGGTTGTCTTGCACATTGTGGGAACCAGGAAGCAGTCTTGAGTGGCAATCCAGGTGGGAGAGGGAATACAGGCTCTCTCAGAGCTTGTAACCACAGTGAAACCTAACTTTGTTTCTAGGTTAAAGAACAAGCAAGTCTGGGGCTATTTACAAAACAGAGCACAGACCAGGCAAGTAGAAAACCTTCTTCTCCTTAAATCATACCACCCGGGACCCCCAGAAACCTAGGATGTTGCATCCTGGAAGCAGTGCTCCACTTTAAGAAGGAGCTAAAAGTCAAGATATAGACTAGGAATATGAATAGATGGAAAAAAATGTGAACCCTAGAAAGTGTCTTTGGTGACAAGGAAAATCATAAGAAGATAACAAAGTTAAAGTTCCTACATCCAAAGATTCCAAGAAAAATATGAATTGGTTTCAGACCATAAAAGTGCTCAAAAAGGACTTTGAAGATAAAGTAAGAGATGTAAAGGGAAAAAATGAGAGTGATGCAAGAAAGTCAAGGAAAAAAAAGTCAAAGCTTGCAAAGCCAAATGGAAAAGCTCTCTGAAGAAAATAATTGTTTAAGAATTAGGACTGAACAAATGGAAGCTAGGTCTATGTGAAATATCTCCTTGGAAATACAGCTGACCTGCAAAATATATCCAGGAGAGATAATTTGAAAATTATTGGACTACCTGAAAACCATGATCAAAATAAGAGCTTAGATATCATTTTCCAATAGATTGTCAGGGGAAATTGCCCTGATATTCTAGAAGCAGAAGGCAAAATACAAATTGAAAGAATTCACTGATCACCTCTAGAAAGAGATACCAAAATGAAAGCTTCCAGGAATATTATAACCAAATTCCAGAGCTCCCAGGTGAAGGAGAAAATATTTCAAATAGCCAGAAAGAAACAATTCAAGTACCATGAAGCCACAGTCAGAATAGCACAAGATCTAGTAAAAGATTGGAGGGCATGGGTTAATACCTCCAATGAGCCTGTCCTCCTCTCCCACCTGGGCTGCTCAACATTGTTTCCTGGTTCCCAGCAGCTGGGAAAAATTGAATTCTACCTCCAGCCTGTCTCCTCCCCCCTCCAACCACTTAGCGCTCTCGCGCACTCTCACTCTCTCTCTCTCTCTCTCTCTCTCTCTCTCTCTATCTATCGGTGAGCTCAGTTCCAGATGATGCTAGTGCTGCAGTTGATTTGGAGGCTCTGGGGGTTGAGTTCCATTCCACCCTCTTATAGAAGACCCCTCCTGCTGAACTTCTAAGCCATCTTTGGCTGGAAAATTATCTCAGCCCATCTTTTTGTGGGTCTGCTGCTCCAGGAATTGTCTTATGATTTTTTTTTTTTGGAGGTTTTGGAGTAATTGTGTCAGGAGCTCTGAGTGCTTACTGCCTTTCCTTCCCTATCTTGGCTCTGCCTCAGGATTACTCAAGATTGGATTTTGATCTAATGGGTTAAAAGGTATTTCTTTCTTTTTAATGTAAATGCATTCATAAGAGAGATCATATAGTCTAAGCTATTCTATTATCTAATACTGCTTTAATGAGAAAAAAATTACTCAAAAAAAGCACATAGTCCTACCATTTCCTGTATTAGTAAGACAATATTTGCATAATTTGTCAATCGACTACACTAGTAAATGGTTTCTACCACTAGAAGATTTGGGGGTATTATTTGATTTTTTTGTTGGTGGTGGCTTTTTCTTTTGGTTTGGTTTCTTTTTGTTGTTTTTGGGGGTTTTTTGGTCAGGAGTCTCATAGATCATATTCCTGTTCAAAGAGTTTGGACTACATGTTCTCTTGCCCATTCTGTTTTTCTGTGATCCTGGGTATTTCAGCCAATCAAGCATGACCATAAACTGATCTTTTCTGTTTGGTGATATTGCCTTCCCCTACTTTGATCCCAAAGTTAATAGTACTTAAGGACTTCTAGTCATGTAATAAAGCACTTTCTGGCAGGTGTATTACCCAATATCATGCATTCAATCCTATCACAGATAAGTAATTGTTTTCCTTTTTTCTGTCTATCCATTTTAAGGATTTATTTAATTCACATAAAACTATCTGAGTGACATCTCTTATGCTGGGAGGGGAAGCTAGTTTGATTTTATATTGTAACGATTGGAATAACGCCACCTGCTGGATACTTACTGTAGAAGAGTTCTGCCCATGAAGGGAAGGTCTTTGAGGGCAAGACCAGGAGTCAGGAAGTGACGCGGGCTAGTGGGAGGAGGAAGGAAGAGACTGGCGCTCAGTCTCGCGCTCTTTCCTGAGGACGCTGGCGGAGAAGGGAGCTAGAAATGTGCTCTCCCTTTAATAGATAGGAATCTAGGCCTTTCTCTCTCTCTTTACCAAATTCTTATTCTCCTTAATAAATGCTTAAAAGTCTAACTCTTGCTAAAGCTTGTAATTGATTGGCGACCACTCATTAGATATTTTAGACAGTTTAGCTAGAATTTTAACCCTTAACAGATGGCTGACCATGAAGAGGAAAGCTGAACCTCACTTCTGATCTTCCGGTTGGGTAAGAAATTTCCCCTACCCTTTAAACTGCTAAGTACTGGTGCATTGGCTGTGTTTTCCCTTTAAATTTTTTCCAATGGACCTTTTAAACTCCCTAGTTACCCTATTTTTGATTTTAGTCTGTTTAACCAGACAAATGGGAGATAAGATCATGTTAATGCTTTGTTTTTCTGGATTTTCTATTTTTCTTTTTATTTTTGTTAAAAGAGCCAGCAACTTACTCACACAAGGAAATATCTCTCCCTCTCCCAACCATGCTTTTTCAGAGAAACCTGTAGAGATTCCTGCAGCTTTTCCAGTTCTAACACTAATTGTTGCTCTAATTTTGCATGCCTGGAGGCAATGACCCACCCTCTAGAAGCTTTTAATCCCCTAGCACCTGGAGGCAAAGTGGGGGAAGAGGAATCCAGGCCTGAGTTCAAAATCAAGTCTGATTCAAATTGCTCTGGTCCCTCCCCTCCTCTCCAGACCCCACCCTCTACTCCTCCCATGGCCAAGCCCATTGCTTCCCCTGCCTGGGAAGTCCAGAGAACTGATGCGCATGCTCAACTTTCTCTAACTATATTTGCAGCTTCAGGCTCAGCCCTTCCCCAGCCTGGCTGTGCTTCTGAGACAACCTTAGAAAGCCCTTTAAATTCCAGATATACTCGTTTTGTTCATAATTTTGCTAACCTGCTTTTGTCTTTAATTAGTAATCTTATAAAGCATTTGTATGGTGAAAAGCCCGACAGACAATATAGAGGGGTTAAAGAAGAAAAACTTAAGCTGAATAAGAATGACAATCAACATAGTTCAAGACTCTGCTTCTTTTGCCATGGAAGGGTATATATTTTACAGAAATGTAGAAGTAAGCAGCAAGGTATTGATATGAGTATTGGGGATTTTAGATATTGGAATCAAGAGTGTTCTGAATTCACTCAGATTATTGTCAGTTCAGAGGTTACATAGGATTTCTATGCTATTACATATACATTTTGGAATTAATGGTATAGGTTTATTTTCATAGAGATTTTAATGCTTTTGAGATTGTGTCTTATACTTAGTTTCTAAAACAAGGAGAATATTTGTAAAAGCTTTTTATAGTCATGCGATCAAGTTTATATTTTATAATACTCTTATTAATATTAAGTTCATATTCATTTAGATTTCCTTAGTTTGAATTTCATTGTCTTTTATTGTTCCATGTGTATTTTCTTCTATTCATTTGTCTAATTTTGAAACATTGCAAGATGGTTTTGATTTTATTATACAATGTTAATTCTAGGAGTATTGTGCTCCCATATTCTGAGTTGTTTTTGTTATTTTTTTTCTCTCAACTGATTATTTGATCAAACTCTTTAAAGCATTTCCCTGGCAAATTGGTTGCCATGACAAGTGTAAAGAAGTATTATTTTTAATAAGCATATTCCAAAAAAAAAAGAGGGGAACATTTGTAAAAGTTTTCTTTTTTCAAAAAAAAAAAGTTTTCATTGAGATTGTGTTGTGCTTTAACTTCTATTTAAATATGTTCTGATTTTTCACAAAAGTAATAGTATACTAAGTAAAAAAAAGGGGTATTATTTGAAATTGTTGCATAATTATATATTGTGTTCTGAGTCAAGATGTATTCACATTTTTTGCAATCATTTATTATCCTCAATTTTTAAATCCATATGAGACTTGGATTATGGGAACTTATCATTTAAGACATTAATTGCCTTTATTCTGAGTTATCAGATGCCAGTTGGCCAAGATGCCATCCAATCACAAGAGGAATACATGCAAGAGCAGACACTGAACTGTCACATGAGGGGAGACATGCATGAAGTCAAGGTATGGCCGAGGGAACGGCTTTTGACAAATGTTGAGGTTGGATTCTCTTGGTTTAATATTTTATTCTCTTTTTCCCCACAATATTGTACAGATGGCTGGAAGTATTCATCCCACCCATCTCACTTCTACACCTGGCTTCTATGCTCCCTCCTATATGCCTGATGCCATGGACATCTCAATCCCATGCATCTGATTAAGTCTGACTCAGTTTCTTCCAATATGTTCGGTGGCATGGACATCTATTCCATCCACCTATTTTAAGCCTGGCATACTGTATGGGCAGTACATATTGCTCAAGTGTGGGAATGCTCATATCCCATCATTTCTCTGTTCTTTTATGGTAACCCCCATAATTATCTCAGGTGTCATGATAAATACAGTGTTGAATTTGGCCTTGACACCTGTTACCAATTATATTAGATTTTTTTATTTCTCATAATGGCATGAGGATAATTAGGCAGATGATGCAAAAAGTGATAAAACAAAGATAAAAATTATTTTTAAAAAATTGATATCGCAGCAATTGTCTTCTCAATTACTCTCCATAAGGCGGGACTATAATAATAATATAATTTTAAAGAATGGTTCAATTTTTGTTTTATTGTATGTTTCACGTGTTAACAACTAAGATTCTGTATTCCCTTAGACATGTTTTTGAGAACTTTCATTGTTTGATTTGATTATTGACAAAGCTATTTTAAAGTTGTGTTAAGCTCAATTTTGTAGGAAGTTTTCCTGGCTGATTACCAGCATCTACACCTCAACCCCTGAAAAGACTTCCATTCCACGACTACACCTAGAGGACATCTAAGAAAAGACTTTCAGAGACTTTAAATGAACAGTTTTGATTTGTTGTTTTTGTTGTTTTTTTTTCTCTTTCTGTTATAATATACACCATCTGTAACATGTATTCTCTGCAGAGGCCCTCCCTTTGCAAGACTAATGTCAAAGCGTCGGTTCATGAGGACAAAAAAAAAAATCGCCCCTCTGGACAAAACTTTCCTCTCTTCCTTTTCTATATTGTTGTTCACATATTATTAGTTAGCAATAGTTATTATATTCTTTTTACTGTTCCGTCAAGGAAACATTTTGTTTCTTGAGGAACAACAGGGGGGACTGTAATGATTGGAATAACGCCAACTGCTGGATACTTACTATAGAAGAGTTCTGCCCATGAAGGGAAGGTCTTTGAGGGCAAGACCAGGAGTCAGGAAGTGACGCGGGCTAGTGGGAGGAGGAAGGAAGAGACTGGCGCTCAGTCTCGCGCTCTTTCCTGAGGACGCTGGCGGAGAAGGGAGCTAGAAATGTGCTCTCCCTTTAATAGATAGGAATCTAGGCCTTTCTTTCTCTCTTTACCAAATTTTTATTCTCCTTAATAAATGCTTAAAAGTCTAACTCTTGCTAAAGCTTGTAATTGATTGGCGACCACTCATTAGATATTTTAGACAGTTTAGCTAGAATTTTAACCCTTAACAATATCTTATCTCAATCTTTCTATAAATTGTTTAGTACATCAAGGACTAAGGCACCTTAACTTTGGTTAGCTGAGAAAAGAACATAATTGAAATACACATATGCAAAAAGCTTTAATATAGAAAAGTCATTGGTCTCATTGACCATATGGAATTGCTTATTTATAAATACATGCATATAATAATAAAATCAAAGAATTTTATTTATGGAATCTCAGCATCACAAGGTAACCTAGAGGTCATCTAGTCTCATACAGAAATGAAAAAGAACCCCCCCCCTCTTCCAATTCCCCAGCAAATTGTTATTCAAAATCTGCTTGAATGTTTCCTGTGATGAAGGATCTACAACCTCCTCAGGCAATCCATTTACTTTTGACAGCCCTAATTGTTTGGATGTTTCCTCTACCTGAAGTTAAAATCTATTCTCTCTAGGTTTTATGATTATTCCCAGAAAAACAACAAAAATATGGCAGCCCACATGGCTAATATTTCAATACACATAGCCATCACCTTGATGACAATACTATCACTCTCTTAATATAGCCTGCTTTGCTTTAGCCTGATTTAGCTCTTATATGCCACATTGAAGATTAATATTTAACCTGAACTACTACCACCACTCCACTTTGTCAAATCCTGGGTCCTCTATTGTGAATTGGTGTAGTTTATTTGGACAATGTACATGAAAATTACTCTTTCTTCCTGACTATCCATTGTAATTATATAAGGAAACTAATCTGAATGTTGTTTCTCCTGTTAAGTAAAATTGACTCTTTATGTATTGCATTATTTTTGATGAATAATTTAGTAGTTAGATGACTAATATGCCCTAAACTTTGATTGTCAAAGTGAAGATTTAAATTATTTAATCCAAGGCATAGTAACTTAATAAATTTAGTTCTTGGGTAAGAAGTGGGAAGGGGAAGAAACTTCCTAGGATATAATTGTGAAAAAAGTATGGAGAGAAGAAAAATGAATAATTTGGCCAGTGTCAATAAAAGCAGTTGTAGACTGTATCTTTTGAAACATTAAGTCATTATTTAATTTCAGATCTTGGGGAAGATATTATTTAAGTCCCCATTACTCTATATATAGGCAGCTAGGTGGTGCAGTGGATAGAATGCCAGTGTTGGAGTCAAGAGGACCTGAATTCAAATGTGATCTCAGACACTTACTACTTGTGTAACCCTACGCAAACCACTTACCACCATTTGACTTCAGTTTCCTCAACTGTAAAAGAGCTAAGAGAATGAAATAACAAACCAGTCCAGTATCTTGACAAGAAAACAAAACAAACAAAAAGCCCAAAAAGCAAAGAAACAAACAAAAAATCAAATCTGTTGATGAAGAAACAGACAGAACTACTCAATTAAAACAACAACAACAAAATCATTATATATACCCAAATTTGAGGGAAAGGTTCTCACTTTAAGTTGGCATGGTTACTAAGTGGAAACAACACCAAACATTAACCCCTCACACACATACTCAGAAAATGTATCTATAAAACTTCAGCCTAGTAAGCCTTATACCTGGGGGAGAGATGAATTGATTGTATTTACACTTAAATATTTCTCTAATTTCCCCCAATGTTTTATTACAGATTACTTTCAACTCAGTTACTAAGTTAAAAATGTTTTCTCCCCACTCTAGATTAACAAATGCATAGCTTTTTTTCTGACCTTCCCTTCACCCCAGATATGAAAGACTGAATGGTTCATATTCCCTCAACTGGAGAGTTCATATAAAAATAGTATTGTAACTGATACAGAGAATCGTTGCAAGGTTATTTTTTTAAATTAATAGTGTATCCAACTGCATTTGATCATTCAATAATTCAAGGTTTATATTATGTTTTATATGTCCCTTTATTGTTGCAGAGATTCAAAAAGATGGTCTCTATAAACTTATTTCTTGGTTGTGTTTATAGCAAATTACCTCCCTTCTGTTGCTCTTAGAAACATGAGCCATTTCAGCCAATCACTATACACAGCTTGCCTATATGTGACTAAATTAATCCTCTGAGTAATGGGCATCTCAAAAAGAGGGAGAGGTATGAATTGCTGGAGTAAAAACCTCAAGGAGCCTACCTAGGAAATGGAATGTTGACCTCAGGCCCTTTCCTTTTTCACTTTTCCTTACCTTCCCTCACAGAAAATAATGGGATCATTGGGAAGGCAAATGGATAAATGCTGGAGAAGGATCCTTTCCAATTATCCTTTCCAAGAAAACTCCAAATGGGCTCAGAAAGAGTCAGATGCCACTGAACAACAATAAACAGATAATTGGAAAGTCCCTAACAATGGAGAGCCACTAATAGAAGTAAACTGTAAACTGATGGTAAAAGAAGGGTAAAAAGAAGACTTCATATAATAGAAAGAGCATTACATTTCAAATTTGAAGAAATAAATTCAAGTCCCAGCTCTCCCAGTCACTGGAGCTGGGTGACCTTAACCAATTAACCTTTCTGAACCTTAGTTTCCTTAACTAGGAAATGAGGAAGTTGGACTATTTGATACCTGTGGTCCCACTCCACTTCCAATTCAGGTTTGAGATATTTGCCTTTCATCCTTATTTCCTTCTGGTCCTCAAATTCTGTCCTATCATTTCTTTTTCCCGATTCATTTCCTTGATCTTGTACTATATTTCTTTGCCTTATTATCAGTGAGTTAAGGCTGAAGTGAAAATCATAGCTAGAAAAGCTCCATAGGCAGCATTGGTTTGTGAAGGAAACTTGTTCCCTTGAGACAAACTCGCAGATGTTCAAATGTTTAGAGTGCTCAACACTCTCCTGGGGGCCCTAATTGTCCATTTAAACGATATCCCTGAGGCTGAGTGCTTTTCAAAGCTTCCTACCACCACCACTGCATTTCTGCTCAGACTTCTGATTTGAGATTCTACTATTACTTGCACCCCTAAATGCTTTATAGCTGACCACAGTTAACTTTAAGCAAAATTCCCAAATCTGCAACTCTCTTCCCCTGTCTAGCCTTCCAGACTCCTCCTAAATCCCAGCTCTACTGATTAACCTATTTGAAAGCCTTTGCCAAGGTGGAGGCCAAGACCTGAAGTGAGGACTTATTCAATGGCCTAGCTCAATGATAATTAATGGAAGGAATGATAAAAGATAATGGGCCAGCAGCCACAATATATTGAGATAAGATAAAATATTGTGTGGGGCAGAAATCAGCAAACCCAGAAGAAATCAGAAACCAGCAATCATGTATTAAGCACCTACCATATGCTAGGCAATGTGTCAGGAAGTGGGATATAAATATAATAACAAAACAGTTCCTGCCTTCAGGAAGCCTACATTTTATTCTGGGAAATAGAATGTATATAACATCTACCATCCTTCATTCCATCTATGCATATGCACTGCTATGATTTTAGCACCCTGTTGAGCATTATGTAGGGATACAAGGAAAGTATACATTGATTTTTACTCTCAGGAAGACAGATCGGTAGTGGAGTGGATAAGATTGAGGTAAGAGGACCTAAGTTCCAATTCTCCCTCAGTACCTGCTACTTCTTTAACTGTGGAAAACTCACTTCACTTCTTTCTGTCTTAGTTTCTTCTTATCATAGGTGGGCTTTTGAGAAGTTGACCATACAGTGAGAAGAACAGAAGGTGAACAATTGAGTCTTAGGAAATAGTCATAGATAGAGGCAGTAGAAGGAAATCACGTGAATGATAGAAGAAGAGAGATTAGAGAGGTAGGACAAGGACAAGCTAGTTGAGAGGAATGGCAGTTAATGAAATAAGAACAGATTGCTGAGAACAATATTGCTGTCTCTGCACAACATTCTCTTGGTTCTACTAACTTTACTATATGTTAGTTCTAATATGGTAAATATTGATAGAGATAATCCAAGTAAAGAAAAGTCATTGGGGTGCGGGGTGTTGCTCAGTTTTAATCATATAGAGTGGTCTTGAGACCAAAAAAAGAAAAAGAAAAAAAGAGAATTGCTGGACTAACAGACAAATGATCCTCAATCTCAAAAAAAAGTAAGAGATATGAAAGACAATGAAGACTAAGATAGAAAGAAAAGACTTGGAATCCTGACTGAAGAATCCAATAGGGATGATAGCTGAATAAATTAATGAATGAATAATTAAATAAATAGCTAAATAAATAGAAGCAAGCTTGATTAGTACTATTTAAAGCAGAAAAGTGTGACTGTCTGATACAGTTTGAGCTCAAGAGCCATAAAAGTAGACAATTAGTGATGCAGATTTCAGGAACAGCATGGTGGACAACCAAAGAAGCATAGAATGTAAGGAAATGGCAACATGGACATAGTGACTATGGACTTCAGAAATGGATAGGATCACAATTTTTACCAGTTCCTATATTCTCCAACCCTTGTTTTTATATGTATAGATACACACAACCTAAGAATAAATCTCTCCTTCAAACTATCCTTTCTTTTTCTAAAGATTAAGGAATATAGACTAAAGATACAATGAAATATTATATCCATTGTACATTTGGGATATCCTATGGTCAATTTGGTAGACTCAGAACTGTTCTCGTAGCCAATGAAGACAATTTCCCTCAGAATTATTCAGATATCATGCTGTCATTGCAAATTCTAGCAAATCTATAAATACTTTGACGCAAACCATGATTTTGCAATCCACTCAGGGAGAAAGTCATACATTTAAATAAAGAAATGAAGAACAAATAATCTTAGTTTAATTTCATAAAAACTTAAAAATATTCCCTAAGATATTACAACACAAAACAATACTATAGAAATCACTGAAGAAAGAAAAAACACTTCATATTGTCATACTTCACAGATCTCTTATCTCTTACCTCTTTCTTTGGGGGGAGGATCTAAGTCTGTACCCATTCATTGCTATATAGTAACACCTTACCTCACCCCTGAGAGGAAACTACCTCTACTTGGGATATTTAGAGGGTAAGTAACTTACCCAGGAACACATGAACAATATACTGGGAATGGGTTCAAAAAGTTTTGTTAGAGTTTTATGCTACTAAAGCTTAAAATTGTCTTAAGATTGTTGAAACCCTGTCTAAATCAAAAGTGGTATAAACTAAGGTCTTTCTGACTCAGTTCAGTTCCACATCCCCAGTGTAATGTGCAAGTAAGGTCTTAGTAAAACCCAGCATATTATATTTGAATGGTGGAAAGACTTCCTTAGTTTACACAACCAAAGATTCTTTATAAATGTGTGTGTGTATACACATATGTTATATATAAATTATCTATAACATATATACAAACTATATATAACATATATGCAAAGTATATATACATGTGTGTATACATATGTATGTATATAAAAACATGATTTTATCCCTTATAATATTATATACTCCTTGAGATTAGGTGCTGGTTTTGAGAGGTTTTATTTTTGTTTTACCTTTTTATCTCTAGCAACAGGGAGATTTCCCCAGTTTCTGTATGAGAAAGTGATATATAAATGGACATAGAATTGGCCTTGGAGACAAGGACACCCAAATTCAAGTTCCAGTTCTGTACCTTTGACTATTTGATCTGGAATATGTCATGTGACTTCCAAGTGTTCCACACACCTGGGGAAGACTACAAGTTGCAGAGAAATTAAACAATCTTCATTGGTAGAGACATTTTCTTTATCCAGGATTTCCCTCTGTCAAAAGAATTATGAATTTAGACTCATTCTTCCTATATCCAACATCTGGCACAGTATCTTACACGAAGAAGTCACTCAATAAATCTTTGTTGAACTAAATTGAATTAATGAGGCATGAGAAGAGGGAATGGCATAACAATAAGTTTTATAATGATAATTTTAAGAGGAGTTGATTAGAGAGTCCATGCTAACTTATATTGGTTCAGCCAATCAACCCGACATAATTATAGTTTTGTGATACTGTCTTTAGAGCATATGAAAGGTGCTTCCCTGGAAATGTTGGGATCATCACACTTTGCATAAAGATACAAAGAATAGCTCCCATTACCTATATAATGCTATATAGTACAAAATAATTTTTTTCCATGTACATATGGGAAATATAGTGCAATTCAGAATGTGATAAGATGAGGAATAAATGACTTCCTATTAAGGGAATTAGGGAAGGTTTCATTGAAAGCACATATTTATGTTATAACATTAAGGTGCATTCTGTCATGCACCTTTATTTAGTATAAGTAGTTTCATAAGTTATAGTCAGCATAATCACCTCATTATTATTGGGAAGGAGAAACATGTCATAGGTAAATGGCAAACAAGAATTATTCATGCTGGCAAGGAGGGGTGAAAAGTCACAACAATCCAATTTATAAGAGTGTAGTTCAGTCAGATAACAGTAAAAAATGCACTCATCAGTGAGTCAATTAGCAGCTTATCTTTACTGATGACCCATGTATCTTCGATCTAGAAATCCTGGTTTCAATAATTTCATGGGTTATGATCTCCATCAAATTGGACAAACAAAAGATTTTTGTCACCTACCTGACTTATCTGGTCTTGTACTGAATTAAAACAGCCCAGCTGTGATAAGTGAAAGTTTCTGATTCAGCTGAGAAACTTCTACCTCTGAAATATGTGAGATACATGAAAAGGTCACTGAAAGAGGTTTTGGGCACAATTTCTCTGAAAGTTTTAAAGAAATAGTCTTTGGAGAATAGTTAGGTACTGTCTTCCTAACCTGAAGGCAGAAGGATTGGCCAAGAATGGATGCTTTCCTGAAAACCATTCTAGAATTAACTGTAATTTCACTAGTCAGTATTTTTAAATCTTTGCCCTGCCACTTACTACCTAGTTGACCTAAATTAGTGTTTGATTGTAAGCAATCAGAAGATAAGAGAAAAACATGATGTGTACAGTTTGGCCAGTATAAAGTATATAACCTTAATAAAGTGGAAAACAGAGGGAAAGGAGCCACATGTACAAAATATTTATAGCACCACTTATTCATAGAATAGGACTGGGGAAAAAAATACCTAGATCACTATCAATTGGGGTATTGTTGAATATCTGTGGTATATGAATAAAATGAAATGTTATTGAGTTGCAAAACATGGTACATGTAGTTGATTCAAAGAGGCATGGAAAACTTGTATGAACTGAATTGATATAGAGTAAAATATTCAGGAGATCAAGTTACAAAATCATTACAATAATGTAGAGGAAAACAACTTTGAAAAACCTCAGAGCTCCAATCAATGTTGTGATTAATCATGACTTCCAAGGATAATGATGACATATACCTTATGTCTTGGCAGAAATGTGATACAGCAGAGGACCAGTATGTGACATCAATTTTCAGACATAGCCAATGTATTGATTTGTTTTGTTTGACTATACTTATAATGAATGGCTTCAATTTAGTGAAGGGCAGTAGATATTTTCAAATAAAAGAAAAAAGAAAAAAAGATGAAACATTTAAAATACACAGAATAGTCTAGAATAATCAGCATATGGCACAAATACAGACATTTTGTAACTGTTTTAAATTTAGTATGAACTTCTAATTAATCACATGTTTATACATAATTTTCACTCTTGATTGAATATTGAAATATTTTTGCCTATTGAGCTCATAATATAGGCATAATTACGTGCATGTAAGTATATATACTAACACACCTGCATACACAGTAACTTACCAGAGTAAAGCAAGAAAGCCTTCAACACATTGGTGAATGTTTTTTAGGTAACTTGGGAGAGATCATGGACAGAGGTGATATAAACAGAAAAGGCTGGGATGGAAGGACTGCAGCATGCATTAATAAAAGGAACATCTGAAAGTATGAAATCAAAGGCTTATTTTATTATTTTGATCAATACATGAATATTGGTTGGGGCCTTACTTTCAGCTTAGTATGTAGTATATAGTACAGATGGTATATAAGATCATTATCCTTCCCTTCAAGGAACTTAAAAGAAAATATACACATAGCCCACTTTTATAAAGCAATGTCTTGAAGCTCCTAATCAAAACAGGATAATAAAAGAATGTCATATGGATGTAGAAATTGGAACTATTCTTCTATAAGGTCTGCTCAAGCTATGTTTCACTCCACAGACACTATTCATATATCATTGCTGCCCCAAACCCTATGGTCTGTCCATATTTCCCTATTTTCACAAACTTTAGTGTGATGGAGTCCTTCACCGCCCCCAGCCCCCCATCTCTTTTAATTGTTTTCTTGTAATACTGGCTAACCTCAAAAAGTGCATGTGCCATCAATTTCTATTCTTGTTTTTAAACTGAAATTGTGCCCTCACATTGTGTCATAACGCTTCCTATCCCATACATAGTCTTTTGGGGGGAATGAGTCCAAAAACTCTATTCCTATAAACCAAGCTCTTTCTTGCCCCTCAAATATTATAAAGATATATTTATGTTAAAGGCCCTTTATATCTATTTCTAATTGTTCCACCACACAGAACTCCCTCTATTTTGGGGGGGGTCAGGACAATTAGGGTTAAGTGACTTTCACAGGGTCACACAGCTAGTAAGTATCAAGTATCATAGGTCAGATTCGAACTCAGGTCTTCCTGAATCCAGGGCTGGAGCTTTATCCACTGTGCCATCTACCTTCCTTTATTTTAGCTTGTGTATTCTCTCCTTTTTATGTGAATATGTCATAATCACACCTGCACTACTTTTATTCACATCATTGCACATGCCTGGATTACCCATCCATTTCTATATTCAAATCTGTTATTTTTCAAGGCTACCTTCTCCATGAATCTATCCCTGGCTACTCTACCTTTCATTGATCTGCCACTTCTCTAAATTTCTATATCATTGTTAATCTAGACCACAGAATTTAACACTTAATTATATATATTGCATCTGTCATTAATTTCAAATCTTCCCAATTATTTTTAATCTTCTAGGCTATTAGGAAACATGCCTCTTATTTTGGGTACTTCCATGCCTCCCCCCACAGACACACCTTAAAAAAAAACACTTACATAATACTATATAGTAGATGCTTAATATGCTTTCTGGAGTTTGAGTATTAAGACATTCTTTCTACATTGAGCCTGACAAATGTTCAAATGAAGTCAACATCCCTTTATTAGTTGCTACTATATTGTAGATGCTAAGAAAACTATGGCCAATTGGGATGGCATAACAAAGCAGAGCCATCACCTTGCCGACAATGGTCTGCATAGTCAAAGTTAGGGTTTTTATAGTAGCAGTAAGGCTGTGAGATTTGTACTATAAGTAAAGCTGAGTGCCATAGAATTGGAGCTTTCGCATTATGATTTTGGAGAAGACTTTCGAGAATCCCTTGGATAGCAAGGAGATCAAATCATGTAGTACTTAAATAAATTAATTCAGATTATTCATTGCTATGTCAGATAGTGAAGCTGAAACTTAAATACTTCAGCCACATGATGAGAAGATGGGATTTGTTGCAAAAGATCCTGATGTTAGGAAAGATTGAAGGGGTTGGTAGAATATGAAATGAATCGATAGTATAATGAAAACAATGAACATGAACTTGGACATATTCTGGGAGCCAGTGGAGGATAGAAGGGCCTGGCATGCTAGAGTCCATGGGGTCATGAAGAGTCATATATGGCTGAATGAATAAACATCAACAAAAGGAAAATAGAAACAAAAAGAAGACAATCCCTGTCCCATACTACCCCTATAGAATAAAAGCTCCTTAATGGCATGAACTTCTTCATGTTCCTTCGTAGCTCCAGAAACTAACACTCTGCCTGACAAATAACAGATAGTTAATGTAAATCCTTGTTGATATTCTTATTCTCCCAGTTTCAAACCTCTTTATCTTGCCTCGACTTCATACCATGTACATATTCCTCAGTTTCTGACAGATTGCTTAATTTCTGAAGCCTATATTGCCTTGATTTCTGGAATCTTTATGATACCTGTCTGCTGACTACTTGTCTAGTTACTGTGATTGGGTGATTAATTCTTCCCATGGACAGGATTTCCTTCACATAAATGTTTTTCCTTAAAAATGAGGCTTGTTGAAAAGTATCACAATCAAGGTCCTTTCTTCCACCTTCTGTGAATAATAGCATTACTTTTGAAGCTCTATACCAAGTTCTAGGATAAGATCCAGAATAAAGTTAGCTGACACTGGCATGTTGCTGTGACTCTTCTAATGACATGAAATTAAATACGTCTAATAGATCCTCCTTAGAACAATGTTAATACTACTAAACAGATGGAGAATCTTGTATTGATTAACTTCCTTAAAATAAAACAAATGTATCCTTATGGTAAAATTAATTTCAATAGGATGCATTTTTTTCTGTAATGAGATTAAGATGAAGTTGATTGATTTATCTTCCCAGGTAAAATGTTTGCTAACAATTTAGTAATCACTAGGCTATAAGTTCTCATTAATCAATCTAGAATATTTAGTTTGGTTTGTCATATGGAAAGATATGTAAGTGCCATAAAACCTTTTTCTTATTCCTTTAACCCTCACTTCCCTTAAAAAATAAATTCCAAATAGATAAACTGAATGCTATGCTGATTTAAAATATACATTATTTATATACTTTTCTGGTTTTACATCAAATTAAATCTTAAAATATATTCCTCCCTTCTCATAGCCAAAAAGCCGTCTCTTGTAAACAAAGAAACAGAAAAAAGTAATTCAGCAAAAATAAGTAATATAGCAATCAAATCCAACAACACAAGTAGTGTTCTACTCTCAAACTTTGATTCCTCTGCAAAGGAAGAAGGGAGTTACATTTGATGATGTTTTTTTTCTGGTCAAGCTCAGTCATTATAACTACACCACATTCAATTTGCTTGTTGCTGCAGCTTCCATTTCTATCCTTATTTTTGTAGTTCCTGTGTCTAGTGTATTTGTTCTCTCTACTTCCGTCTGTATCAATGAATGTTTTTTTTTCTATTCATTTCTGATTTCTTCATGTTTATCATTCATCATCATTATATTCATCATTCTTATGGATTAGTAATATTCAGGTACATTCATGTACTATTTGTTTAATCATTCTTCAATTCATAGACATTTGAATTTGAAAGGATTGGAAATGCTACCAAACTATTTACTCCATTCTCTAATACTGTTTAACTCCTTCTCAAAATATCGCTTGAGCATTTTAATTATTTTTAATATTACTCTTCCTAAATAGTTTTTGCAGTCTAGTTTTAACAGTATTAGTTGTTGTCATCTTAGTAATCTAACCTTTATATAAAAATTTTAGGTTTTTGAAGTCTTTGACATATTTTAAACAACCAACTATCATTTATTAGGAACCTAATATGTACTGAGAACTGTGCTAGACCCTGTTACTGACAATAAAGCATTCCTTACTCTCAAGGCATTTTCATGGGATCCTCTAAACAACCCACCATTTAATGATCCTAAGCATCCCAAGTATTGGTAGACTTACTTTTCCAATGAAGTAAGGGACGGACAGAGTGGTTAAGTGACTTGCCCAAGTGTAGCTTTGCTTAAAGTAAACAATTCAACTAATGCTTACTAAATGTTTGTTCTAAGCAGGGTGTTATACTAGACACTAGGAATACCAAAATTTTATTAACCTAAGAAGTGTTCCAGTCTCTTTACAATTTACAAAGAAAGGCAGCTGGACTTCATAGATGCTGTGGTGAACTCATTTTTAAGATGTTCTTAAATTTAAGAAAGTTTTAGTTTTGCAGTTGTAGAGAGCTGGGTTCAAATTTCACCCTGGAAGTTTCAAAGAATCTATGAGCTATGCCTAGATAAGGAGGGATGATGGAGTCAATCACATGATAGGTTTTAGAGTTGTGTGATTAGAGCAAGTCATTTACCTTTTAGGAACATCTCTTCCCTTATCTGTAAAAGGAGTGGAGGGGGGGGCATAAATAGAGGTAATACTGTTTAGTTGTTTTAGTCATGCCCAACTATGTGGGACCCTATTGGGGTTTTTCTTGGCAAAGGGAGGGGTATGCCATTTCCTTTTCCAACTCATTTTACAGATGAGGAAACTGAAGCAAAAAGGGTTCAGTGAATTGTCTAGGGTCACACAACTGTCTGAGGTCCCATTGAACTCAGAAAGATGAGTCTTTTTTACTTCAGGCATAGCACTCTACCCACTGCATCACCTAGGTATAAATCTTATACTTATATATATGCTATTGTGAGAAAATAAAGGGATTTGGCAGACACCCAAGGGCCCCACCTGAAGATTGTTTTGGAATTGATTGAATTGGGTGAGGCTGACTGAGAGACTGACTGAGGACCTACTTAAGGACCTACTTAATTAAGACAACACCTGGCCATCCCTGGGTGGGGTGTTGTTCTCAGTGGCAGTGGACTACGACATCAACAGGAGACCACCCTCAATCAATCAGTTTGAAGGACCTCCCCTTCTGGGGGAGGGGGACAGGAAATAGGAGGTGCAGCTGGCTTCTTGGCTCTGCTCTTTTTGGTTCCAAAACCTCTGGTTGGTGCCAGAAAGGAAAGGAGAAGGAGGCCAGTCTGAACCCTAGGGGAGATAGGCTTTTCTTTCTGTACTTTTTGTACTCTGTGTGTTCTCTCTTTACTCTTTAATAAATGCTTAATGTCAAAAACTAGTGCTGACATTTCTAGCTTACATAGTAAACCTAAACCAGTTCTCCCCCAAACACTGAGGGGTAGAAACAAGGTGACTACACATTAGATTTTAAATGTCACACTATTTTAAGCAATTGAAGTTGAAAATTGCATTAAGACTTTTGGAACACCATGTGTTTGTTTCCATTATTGTTATTAAATATAAGCAATAACATCCTTTTAAAAATAGGTCTATCTGATAACAGACAGGATTGCCTCTGGGGTAAACATCTGTGCTATCATTGAGGCTTTAACCAGAGGCTGCCTGGGTATTTGCTTAGTATTTTACAGAGGGGCTGCACAATGGGACAGGGATGAATAAATGAGCCCCTTAAATTCTCCCCAATTCTGGTGTCCTATGGGACTGGGACATGTTTGATAGGTCATACTATGCTTATGGGAAACTCAAGGCAAAATTATTACATGGGACAAAGATGTAAAACTTCTACCAGGCAACTTTCAGCATAGAACACATTTGGAATCAATGGAGAGGTAAGATACGTGTTCACAAAATTATGCAGCAGATAGGTGTGTGCACTTCTGTATATCCTGTCATACCATAATACCTTCTCTCCTTTCATGCAACACCATAATACCTTTTATTATGCCCTAGAGAAAGCACAAAGAAAAAAATAAGCTATGTATATTAAAGGAACTTATGCTCAAAAAACAAAACAAAACAAAAAGGGAAATTCAAAACCGAACATGGGAAATAGAATCTCAAGCTGCTTTGAGAGTTCAAAGGGATAAAAAAAAAAAATACCTCCCAGCAATGGAGCTCTTCCAGTGTTAGCATACTTGTATCACTCCTGAAATGGTCTGGAAGTGCTTCACTTACAGTGTCAGTGGACATACCAGTGTGTGCAGAGTCTCCTAGCACTTGAAAATATACATTTTCCTTTTTTTTAAATCCAGGATAGCACGATGATATTTTTGTAGCTATGACAGTCAGACAAATGTAAAGGGATACCTGTAGAGGTAATGAATTACCTCCATCAATGAGTCAAAGAAATTTTTAGGGTGAAAGATA
Source organism: Dromiciops gliroides (assembly GCF_019393635.1). Lineage (NCBI taxonomy): Eukaryota > Metazoa > Chordata > Mammalia > Microbiotheria > Microbiotheriidae > Dromiciops > Dromiciops gliroides. The sequence goes on along the minus strand of NC_057866.1, from coordinate 65,836,884 downwards.
TTACAGCCAAATTTTCTGCTATTCCTTTCTAAACTCCTTTCCTTAAACTTAAGCAGGAAAAAGCAAAAACAACAACAAAAAAATCCTAGAAATTCCCCAAGACTATTGCCATGTACCATACTACCACAATGGTACCCCTGTGTTTGTAAAGATCATATCTGAACCAACATGGTTAACAGCAGCAAAGTAAAATTCCATATGAAAATAGTCCCTTAGTTTGTATTAATTACAGAATAAGAATAAACTTCAAAGTGGTATTCCCTTCCACTGTATTAACCAAAATTGCTCGGCATGTTCTACATGGAATTCCATGGTATTTCTGCTCCAAGACTTTAGAAAGTAACTTAGGAGGGGGCACAGTGGATAAAGCACCTACCATGGATTCATGAGCTCCAGACATCAAATCCGGCCTCAGACTCATGACACTTACTAGCTGTGTGACCCTGGACAAGACACTTAACCCTCATTGCCCCACAAAAAAAAAAAAGAAAAGAAAGGAAAAAGAAAAAGAAAGAAAGTAACTTAGGAGAAGGACCTTTTAACCAGGATTAGTATCATTAATAGGAACATCTGTATCCAGTTTACAAAAGTTGCATTTTCTTTCTCTCTGGTGCTTCATTATATTTTTATTGATTGATTGATATTGAAAATGATGAATAATGTCATGAGATGTATATGGAATTAATGGAAATGTAAGAATAATCACTATCATCCCTCCAACTTATTATGGGTATGGATCAAGGAAGACTCTTGATTTCTTCATATTACATTTTGATATCTATTTATTAGGCTAAGAGTTGTGATGACATTTTCCATTTTATGCATGTGTTTACTTGTTTGTTTGATTTTCCACAAAATGATAAAATGTTGAAATTCTATTCAACAAAGAAAATGATGGTATTCCATTAGTTTGCCTTAATCTTTTAATGAAAAACAAATATATTACTATACAAATTTATGTGACATGACAGTAATGTTCTTTTGTAATATCATTCTGTAGATGATTCTATTTATAAATATCACATGTTTTATAGTCTTTATAAATATTAAAGTTATAATCTTGAGAAATTATTTTGCATCACAGAGCTGTAATTTTCTCCCATGTCCTTCTATATGACTTTAGAGGACCATTCACAAATGTGGAGAACTCAGTTTTTAAGATTTGCTATAAATAATTACAGTAATCAAACCAGTTGCATATTACCCCTTGTACTCACTATGTGACTGTCTACTTCCTTTTCTCATTATAAATGTCATAGATTACTTCATTTAGGCCCCTTCTTCCACATGATCAGCAGTGACAATATGTTACTAATCTACTTAGACCTACCATGAATCTTTATTCTTTGGAATACTGTGAGTTTAAATTTTCTGAGATAATAATGTTCATGACTTACAGTTATATATCATCAGGAGACTATTCTTATTTTAAAAAATGGACTTGTGTCACAGGGAGTATCTTGGCACAAATAAAAGAAAGCACAGTTTAAATGCCCTTCCTCCCTCTCTCTGTCTCTCTGTCTCTCTGTCTCTCTGTCTCTCTCTCTCCCCCCCCCCCCCAGTCTCTATTCAATTCAGGGCAGCCCATTGTTTGTCCAAGATCTTTGTTTATCAATGAGCTTAATGAGCTGTATATCTCATTCCATATATCCTACTCTTCATCCATTGAAGTTTGTGGTTTTGATTTTGTTTTTGTTTCTGTGGTTGTTTTTTTTTTTTTTTGAGTGAACTACATGGATGGCCTCCTTTGAGTGGCCATGGATCTCACTGACTTGGCCTTGGAGAATTTCAGTATTCAATGAAATCCACAAAAAGTCAAGTGCTAATAGAATGATCTGAAGATTATCCACTATGAATAATTGTTTCAATTTGAAGTTAAAACAGCACAATCTCTACAATAGTGTGATACTCCCTTATGTAGCTTATATCTCCTGAATTCGAGGTTCATTTATTATTTATTAATTATTATTTATTAATTTATTGCTTATTTACTAATTCTTGGATCATTTTTGTGTGTATGTGGCAATGAGGGTTAAGTGACTTGCCCAGGGTCACATAACTAGTAAGGGTCAAGTGTCTGAGGCTGGATGTGAACTCAGGTCCTCCTGAATCAAGAGCCGGTGCTCTATCTACTGTGCCACCTAGCTGCCCCCAATTCTTAGATCATTAAAAAAGAAATTATAGCATTATTTGGATAGAAATCATATATAATTTAATATATGAGGAGCAATTTGTTTGAGGAAAAAATAACTTTAAAGCTTGTTTTGCTCTGAGTCAAATATCTTTTTTTCTTTGGCAAAGAATAAGCACAACAGGATCCTGTAACTTTTATAAGTTTAATCCAATTACTTAACTCTAAATAGGAAGTCTGCAATGGAGAACTGTCTATAGTAAATATCTTGTTCCCTTCTCATATTTTCATCAAGTATATTCTTGTTAAATTTACAAATTATTCTCAAAAATTTATATAATATGAGAAAACAAGTATTTCTTTGGAGCTAATGATACCTGTGAATTCGTCTTTGGGGGTAGGAAAATGATTCCATTCATTACATTTGTCCTTCTTTTGGAATATCTTCCTTTTTGAGATATCTTAATATTTGATTTCAATCTTTAAAATGCTACCACTGACAGCATGATCTTCTCAATAAATATTTTGTTAGGTTGAACTGCTTGTAATGAATTGGGTGACATTTCTACTTTCTGACACAGCAAATCAGAAAATAATAATAACTAAAATTTACATAGCACTTTAAGTTTGGTAAAGCAATTTGTACATTTTATCTCATTTTAACCTTACAACAACCCCATGAGGTCATGGCTATTATTTTCTCTATTTTGTAGATAAAGAAGATATAGAGTAACTTGCCCAAGATCTTGCAGGGAATGGGTCTGGGGAAGGATTTGAAATCAGCTTTTCCTTACTCAAATCCAACTTTCTATTCATTAGATCACCTAGTTTCCTCCAAGTACATAGTTATGAAATGTTAAATATTGTTTCATTTTCATCAAAAAATAAATCACTATTAGGTGATAGTGGAGTTATAACTTTTTATACCCACTTTTCTCCTCTTTATATAATCACTCATCAATTTTTTACAACGTTTTTTGTTTTTCCATTACTTTTCACTTTTTTATAATTCAGTATTTTTTTCTATTCATTTCAGTAAGCATTTACTAAGCTCTTACTATGTTCTAGCCACTGTGGTAGCTATAAGGAAGACAAAATGAAATGATCTATGGCCACTAGGAGTTTATATTCTGCCTGGGGGAGGAAACAACATATATCCACTTAAGTGAAAAATAAAATATACATGATTAAATATAATTTGCAGGAGTGAGAGAACCATAAAACCTAAACAGTTGTATAGTTGAGGAAAATGTAGGTATCATTTAAGCTGAATTTTGAATGGCTATTACCTTTCACTATACTAAGTCTATTAGTTCAATATGCCAAAGAAATAAAAGAAAAAGGTAGAAAAAATATTTGGTAGAAAACAGCAGATCTTATATTGCAAAGAAACAGAAACTAAGGGAGGGGGTGGTATGTATTGAATGAAGGAAAGCTGAACAAATTGTTTTGTAAGAAGTGAAAGAAATATTATTGGGCCATAAGAAATGACAAAATGAATGGGTTTAAGGATGGGAAAAGAAATGGCAAAGCTGTCAAGATTTTTTATGAAGTGATATACAATGCAGTGAACAGATGCAGAAGATAAATTGATATAGTAGCAGCATTATTACAAAGAAAGGAAGAAAAACACAAAGAGGAATTTAAGAACTCTGATCAATGTGATAATGAACCAGAGAACAGGTGAGGAAAATTGGATCCTCCCTCATGACTAAGATGAACTCAAGATGCTGAGTGAGATACACATTTTCTAACATGGCTAGAATGTGTGGACATTTGATTAACTTACTATGAATATTTGATAAAAATATTTTTCCTGTTTAATTTTTAGGGGAAGAGGAAAGCACAAATTCCAAGAAGAGAGGACCTAATGAAAAATATCCCAATGAAACAAACAAAACCAGAAAACAGCATGGCAAATTTTTTAAAGCACAGAAAATAGAAAGAAGATCAATAGGAAGTAAAAGGATGATTGTACAAATATCATGTTTAATATACAGATTTTTTTAAATAGGGCAAAGCATATATAAAACAGATTTGTAGATACATGCAACATCTTTTGTGTTGTTTGTTTTGTTGTTGTTGTTGTTGTTTGATTTTTGGTGAGGCAGTTGGGGTTAAGTGACTTGCCCAGGGTCACACAGCTAGTAAGTGTCATGTGTCTGAGGCTGGATTTGAACTCGGGTCCTCCTGACTCCAGGGCTGTTGCTCTAACCACTGTGCCACATAGCTGCCCGCAATATCTTTTTTAAAAAAATTCTACCTTGTATATGGAAATCATTATATTATCTTGCCTTTGTTAAGAATCTAAAAGAAATATTTTTTTCTGTACCAAGCCAAAATTTTGGCAACGAAAGACATAATGAGTTTAAAAGCAAAGTTCAATAATTTGTGGATTAAATGGTTTCTGGGGTTTTTGTTAAAGTAATTGTGTTTTTTTAATATTAATTAACCTTTTCATGTTTTGCCTTTTAAATAAATTTTAATGTTATTTTTTGTTTTTATTTAGCAAAATTTCTCCTAGCATGTCTACCTCCTTATCACAGATAACCATTCCCATAACAAAGATGATTTAAAAAAGAATTATAAATATGTAAGCAAAATAATTAAAATATACAAATAAAATAAAACATGCAAAATTCCACATTTGTTGGTTTCCCTTCTCTGCAAAGGCTGGGGATATAGTTGTTTTATTGTATCTATTTTGGGCGGGGTGGGAGGATGAGGGTTAAGTGACTTGTCCAAGGTCATACAGCTAGTAAGTATCAAGTGTCTGAGGCTAGACTTGAACTCAGGTCCTCCTGAATCCAGGGCCGGAGCTTTATCCACTGCACCACCTAGCTGTCCCTGTATCTATTTTTTATGGCCACACTTGTACTGTATGTAGTTATGTTGGGAGAAGTCAGTTAAGTTTTGTTGCTTCTTGCCACAGAATTGTGGGAGTCATGGTAGGAATATGGTTTGCTGGCAGAAACTACAGAGTAGCAAGGAAATTAATAAATACATTCCAGAGCACAATCCAAAAGATCAATTTATTCTGCCATTCTAGATGGAGGGACTGGCATGGATGTGTTATAGATTAGGGATTATCCTTCCTTGTTAATTCATCATGTTTTTACCTCATGAAACAAAGACAAGAAGCTTACCCTCTTTGCATATACACTCAGTTCTGCATTGGTAACTAAAATGCTTCTCTCAACCATTTAAAAAGAAAATCATCACTATGCAATAGAAGCCTCTCAAAACAAGAAATTGGATTGGAAGCAGGCAGAGAATATGTACATATGCTGGAAGGAAAATTTCCTTATCCCTAGCCCCCACATTGTCAAGTCTACCCCATTGCAGAATAAATGGTACAAGAAGCAATATCTTTTTCTTTATTAATTTTTCAGTTTCAGAAGTTAATAATTCATTTAAGTCAATTTTATTTATTTTATCTAAGTAATGCTATAATAATTGTGCAGTCTGTTTTTCATCCTTAGTCTTGTAATTTAGTGCTAATTTTTCCTGTTTCTTTGATGACTCAATGATCTGACTATAAACAGGAAGCTGATTATGAAATGATTCTCACATGAATAACCAGTCATTTCTTTTCAATTAAGATATAGTCTTTTGAATTTTTTATGATGTTTGGTGTTCACTTTGCCTTTTATGTTCCAACTCTCCTCTTGAAATTCATGTTCCTTCCCTAATAAATGTGAACCATATGAATAGTTTTAAATGAAAAATTGCAAACTGTAAGTGACCATTTGAAAATATTCTTAAAAACACTATTAGTAAGATAAATTCAAAGTAAAAACCAAACTGAGGTTTCTTCAGTGTTGGAGGAGATGTGGGAAGAGAGGCATACTAATGGATGGTGGGTAAAATGTTATGAATATCAACATCAAGCTATCCAAGAATAATCATTAAATTGTTTGTATTCTTTGACTTCAAGATCCCACCTGTGGATTCCAGGATTAAAAAGCAAACCAAACAAAAAATCAAACAAACAAAAAACAGAAACAAAATTCCAATATATACAAAATAGTCACAGCAATTTGCTCTTGTGATAGAAAAATAGGGGACCACTGATTACAGAATGTCTAAAAAAAAACTTGGTAAATGAAATAATGGGATATAATTGAACAAAAAGAAAAAATGATTTTGAGTAATTCAGAAAAAAATAGCATATACCACAAGCAGAAACTGATAAAATTAGCTGGAAAAAAACCACAATATTTATAATGCCAATAATATAAGTAAAAAGACTATGAAAAAAGCCAAACTCTTAATAACTAAATAACCAATAAAAGTCTTAGAAAACAAAATAAAACATTCCTCTAGTCTCCCAAAAGGGAAGTAGAAGACAATTGGGCAGAATGACCTTTGTTTCAGATGTATATGCATATACACACATACACTTACCTACATATACATGCATATATACATACATATATGTACATACACGTATATTATATATATAAAGGAAGTCATAACCTGGTGGCAGAGGGGGTAGTAGTATGTATCATAAACAACAGTGACATCATGATAAAAAGAAACAATGAAATCTATTTCAAGGACATCAAAATACAGTAAAAAATACAGTCAAAAGACTGCATTCCTAAGATAGGCTTGAGATTTATGAGGAATATGCAGGTATTTGGAGTCTTTCATTATTTATGAATGAACTGGATTTTTAGCATGCTTTTCAAAACAGTCCCCCATGCCAACACTTGCATTGAAGTTACCTAAGTATCAAGTCCTACCCTGACTTTAGAATAATTTATTATATTCTTCACAGAATTTTTTCTCTACATTAGCTCTCGGCATGTAAGCTAAAACTATCTTGATAGAGAAAATAGAAGCAAAATAGAAATTGGATATTTCTACTTCCTGTTATTTGTTACTATAAACACATCCAACCAAACTATGCATCCTATTTGTCCCTTGAGCTTTACTGGACATTACTGGAAAAGTCCTTTTCCTTATTGTTAGTATTCTCTGCAAGCCTCAGCTCACTTTGGGCTTTAGTTGTCCTGACAAAAGTCTTATAGTGCTATGCAAGTCCTTTGTATTCATCCTTGATTATATGCATTTATTTCCATCTTGGAACATTCATTTACAGATAGATAGATAAGATAGAAAAGATAGATAGATAGAGAGAGAGAGAGAGATCAATGATATATAGATAATAGAGAGATACCAACATACATATATCTATACATATACATGCATATATTCATACACATAAAGATGCATATACATTCAGTATACAAATACTGAATATACAAAATATATACATAGCTACATGTATATATGTGTAAATGCATATACACAAGTATGCATATGTATATGTATGAGAACTCATCGATAAGCTTCCAATTTGGCTAGATATCTGTTAGTCTAATTTTTTGTTGCTTATAAGAAATTATTTATGACCCTTTTGTGAAACTTTTCTTCCTGAAATACTTCTCTTCCCCCTTTAAAGTATTGGACCACAGAATGATACCTATGTTTCTCAGAATTTGTTTTTAATGTAGCCTCTGAAAGTATATTGTTGAGATAAAACTATTCCTATTCATTTCCTCTTTTTTGAACTGTATGATTTCATTAGTTTAGGAACTCCAGAAGAGAAGACCCCTATTAAAAAGTAAATTTTTTTTTAAAACTATTTATTTTATTTTTTGGTTACTTTTTGAGTTTCAAACTCTACTCCCTCCATCCTAAGCCCACACTAGAGAAGCCCAACACTTGACAGAGATACACAGACACAGATATAGAATCATACAATATAAATTTCCACATATTAGTTCTTTCTCTAGATGTAGATAGCTTCTTCCTTCATAGGTCCTTTGTAGTTTATTTGGATATTCATATACTCATTCTCAGCTACTCTTCCAACAATATTATTGTTACTTTATGCAATGTTTTTTTGGTTCTGCTCATTTCAGTCTTCATTATTTCATGAAAATCTTTCAATGTTTTTCTAAAATCAACCTGCTTATCATTTCTTACAGCACAGAAGTGTTCCATCACAATCATGTAATACAACTTATTGTCATAGGAAATTTGGTGATGGGGTTCCTTAGGTATTCCTCTTTAAAGAATTATACCCTTTCACTCAACAAATCCAATTAGAAATTAGAATAAAATAGCCTTTAATTTAGGCACTAGAGAAAATGACAAAAGACTTGTCTCAAGGAGAGATAGTTCAGACACAAGATTTTCTGAGATACCTATCTCCTCAAACAGAAGAAAGGCAAAAAGTTTTATAGATGGTAGATGGGGTAGACAAATAGGGTGACCACCTGACAATGGAAAATTCCCTTTGGGGGTGGGGAAAGCTTCAGTGAGGTGGTGTTCCTGACTTCTGTCGTTAGCTCTGTCCCTTGGTGACAATCAGGCAGCAGGCATACCTAAAGGGCTTATCTCTCTTTTTTCTCAAGGTATGTTCATCCTTTAGCTAGGAAGCCAGTTTAAACTTTAATAGTCCCAAATCCCTTGATATGTCCCAACCCCATATTACTATGAAGACATTCCCCATCCCCTCCAAAATTTATCATTTCCCCTTCTATCATTTTAGCCAATCTAATAGATGTAAGACAGTATCTCAGAATTATTTTTTTAATTTGCATTTTTCTAATCAATAATGATTTAGAGAGATGGACAGTGCAGTGACCTTCCAGGAACTGCCAATTGGCTGGCATAACTGTTTTGTAAAGTATAGGGATACTTAATTTACTTTTAACTGCCATTTGCTTCAAGCCCATGTATATTGAAGTATGAATATACTTCATAGCAAACCAAGGAGACACAGTGTGCAAAAGGTGATTGAGCAATGATCCTAAGGTCACATACCCTGGGTTTAAGTTCTTTTTTTCTAATGCTATGTTACCTAAGGTAACACTTTACCTCTCTCACACCATTTCCTCAAAAGTAAAAAAGATGGAGTAAAAAGTAAAAAGATTCTGTCTATGGGACAAAGTCAAGTTCTTTGTTTCTTCTTCTCTGGCTCAGTCCTTTGCTGCTTCTCTAGCAACAAACTGATACATGTGATCCCCTTTTTCTCAAGAGACTGACTGGTCTTTCACAAAAATGCATCCTTTCTTTAGAAGAATGGGTGCATTATACACATGTCATTTCACGTCAGGGGTGCTGCTCTCTGTTCTGGGCTCAGTTTTCTCAGTTCATCTCCAAAAATTGATGGCTCTATCTGGAAGACTTCCTTTTACTGGCAGGGAATCTGAGCCTCAGACAATTTAATTCTCAATTGTTAATACAACCACTTAACCTTAACGAAGTATAGAAGGAATGACACACAGATGTGTCTTTCATCAATCTGTACACATGTATCTATTCTATTTTTTATGGGGCAATGGGGGTTAAGTGACTTGCCCAGGTTCACACAGCTAGTATGTGTCAAGTGTCTGAGGTCGGATTTGAACTCAAGTACTCCTAAATCCATGGCCGGTGCTTTATCCACTGTACCACCTAGCTGCCCCTCGTGTATCTATTCTTAATGCTTTGTAATCTGACTTTTTAATCATGTCATTCAAATCTTATCACTATTCTTTTAATAGTACAAATCCCCATTTTTCCTAATCATCTTTCTTGATCTCTCTTCCCTCTGTAACAATTTTACCATGTCCTCACCTTGTATACTTTATTTTTAAAGATATATTTTATTTCATTAAATATTTCCCAATTATATGTAAAAACATTTTAATAAACACTTTTTTAAATTTGTGAATTCCAAATTCTCTTCTTTTCTCCTGCCCCCCCCATTTCTTTAGAAGGTGAGAAAGTTGTAATTAATTATACATGTAAAGTCATTCAAAATATTATATTGATTGGAATGATGCCATCTTCTGGAAACTTACTGTAGGAAAGCTCCGCCATAAGGAGAAAGCCTCTGAGGGCAAGCCATGCAGCTTTTCTTTGGCATCAGGAAGTGATGTTTGCTTGTGGGAGGAAGACGGGGCAAGGCTGGCTCTCTTGATCTCTTTCACCAGGACACTCGTGGAGAATGGAGCAGGAGAACTGTAGTTCCCCGAGATAGATAGATGAATCTAGGCCTTTCTTTCTCTCTCCACCAAATTCTTATTCTCCTTAATAAATGCTTAAAAGTCTAAACTCTTGCTAAGCTTATAATTTATTGGCTACCACTCATTAGATACTTTAGACAGTTTACCTGGAATTGTAGCCCCTTACAATATATTGCCACATTAGCTATGTTTCAAAAGAAAAAGCAAAAAAATAAATAAAAAAGAAAATAAGAAAAACAAAGAAAGTTTTTAAAAGTATGTTTCAATCTGCATTAGAGGTTCATCCATTTGCTCTTTGGAGGTGGATAGTATTTTTCATCATTGGTCTCATGGAATTGTCTTGGATAATTTTCTTGATCAGAATAACTGTGGTTTTCCCCCCAAATTTATTATCCTTACAATTTTGCAGTTAATGTTCTCCTGGTTCTGCTCACTTCACCTTGCCACAGTTCATGTAAGTCTTCCCAGGAGTTTCTGAAAGCTTCTTGCTTATTATGGCTTATATCAAAAGTGTTCCATCACAATCATGTAGCACAGTTTGCTCAGCTCTTCCCCAACTGATGAGCCATCCCCTCAATTTCCAATGCTTTGCCACCACATAAATTTCTGCTGTAAATATTTTAGTACAAATGGGTCCTTTTCCTTTTCTATTATTTTTCTGTGATACAGAACTAGCAATGGACTTGATGGGTCAAAGGGTATGCAGTTTTATAGCCATTTGGATACAGTACCAAATTTTTCTCTGGAATGGTTGGACTAGTTCACAACTCTTCCAATAGTGCATTAGTGTCCCAATTTTTCCTTGTCCCCTCCAGCATTTTCCATTTTCCCTTTCATGCTAGTATCTCAGAGTTTTAATTTGCATTTCTCTAATCAGTAGTGATTTAGAGCATTTCTCATGTGACAATTGATAGCTTAGATTTATTTATTTTCTCCTGAAAACAGCTTTTTCATATCTTTTGAAAATTTATGAACTTAGTAATAGTTCCTTTTTTATATAAATTTACCTCAGTTCACTACATGTTTGAGAAATTAGACCTTTATCAGAGAAACTTGATAAAAATATCCTTTCCTAGTTTCTTATTTCCCTTTAAATTTTGGTTGCATTTTATTTGGGGGGGGCAAAAGTTTTTTTTTTATTTTCATGAAATCAAAATTATAGATTTTTCATTCTGCGATCTCGTCTATCTCTTGTTTGATCATGAGACTCATATACATAGATCTGACAGAGACATTTTTTCACGTTCCCCTAATTTGCTTATATCATCCTTTATGTCTAAATAATTTATCTACTTTGACTTCATCTTGGTATACTGAGTGAGATGTTCATCTATGCCTTATTTCTGCCAAATTGTTTTCCAATTTTCTTAGCAATTTTCACCAAATGACAAATTCTTACCTCCAAAGTTTGGATCTTTGGGCTTATCAAATGGCACATTTCTATACTGCAATCATTTACTACCGTGTATCATGTACCTAATCTACTCTCCTAATCCTCCACTATATTTATTGGTGAGTACCAGATGGTTTTAATGATTACTACTTTATAATAAAGCAGCTAGATGGAATAGTGCACATAGTTTTTGGCCTGGGGTTAATTATACTTATCTTCTTGAGTTCAATGTGTTTGCATCAGTTTCTTCATCTGTAAAATAAGCTGAAGAAATAAAAAGCAAAACACTCCAGTATCTCTGGGAAGAAAACCTCAAATAGGGTCATGAAGAATTGAACATTACTGAAAAATGAAAAACAGAAAAACTGTTTAAGACCTGGAATTATTTGGCTACCTTCCTTCATTTTTTTCAATTATTCTCTGATATTTTTTGATCATTTTATTCTTCCAGATTAATTTTGTTATTGTTTTATCTTGCTCTATAAAATAATTCTTTGTCGTTTAATTGGCATAGTACTGAATAAGTAAATTAACAGGTAGAATTGTCACTTTTTATTATATGAGTTCACCCTAGTTATGAGCAATTAATATTTCTCCAACTGGTAAGATCTGTCTACTCTTATGTGAAAAGTTATAGGTTTTTGGGGGGTTTTCTTCTGTCATTATGTTCATATAATCCCTTGGTTTGTCTAAGTTGGTAGATTCCCAGATCTTTTATGTTGTCTAAGGTTATTTTAAATGAAATTTCTCTTTCAATCTCTTCCTGATTTATTTTTATTGGTAGCATATAGAAATTCTAATGATTTATGTGTGTTTATTTTATAGCCTATAACATTGCTATAAAATTGCAGAAGTTGTTAATGCTTCAATTAATTTTTCAGCTGATTCTCTATAGTTCTCTAAGAATATCATAATATGATCAGCAAAAAGCCATAGTTTTGTTTCTTCATTGCCTAATTTTATTCCTTCAATTTATTTTTCTTGTCTTATTGCTATTGCTAGCATTTTAAGTAGAATATTGGCTAACTGGTGATAATAGATATTCTTGTTTCTCTCCTGATTTTATTGAGAAGGCTTCGTTCATCCCCATTTCAGATAAGACTTGCTCTTGGGTTAAGATACATATCATTTATCATTTTAAGAAAGGCTCCATTAATTCCTATACTTTCTAGTGTTATTAATAGGATGAGGTATTGTATTTTGGGAAAGACATTTTCTGTATCAATTATTTTAAACATATGTTCTTATTATTTTTGTTATTGACATGGTCAATCAATGATGCTGACAGTTTTCCTAATATTGAACTATCCCAGCATTCCTATTATAAATCCCTCTTGATTATGGTAAAGGATGGTTGCAATATATTGCTGTAATCTCCTTGATAGCATTTCATTCAAAATTCTTGTATTAATATTCATTAGGGAAATTGAGTTCTAGTTTTCTTTCTGCTTTTGCTCTCCCATGTTTAGGGATGAAAATTATATTTGCATCATAAAAAGGAATTTGGTAGGACTCCTTTTCAAATGGTTTCTATAGTATTGAGATTATTTCTTAAATGTTTGGTAGAAATCACATGTAAACCCACATATGTTCTCATATATTCTTGTACGTACACATGCATGTATATGCATATAAAGACACACACATAAACATATGTACACATAAATAGATATACACACCCAGACAGACAGACATACACAGAGACATATACACACACATAAATCTAGTTAGCCAAATTCACACCATTGGTGTTATTCTCTTTTCTCACATCTCCATCACATAACCAATCAATTTCAATAGCTACTCAATCTCCACAAATATCTCTTGCAACTGGCTCCTTTTCACTATTCAAATCACTAACACCTTAAGTGAGGCCCTCATCACTTATCACTTAGACTATTGAAAAAAGTTTCCTATTAGGTTGGCATCAAATCTCCTTACTTCAAACCATCTTCCACACAGGTGGAAAAATAATATTCCTAAAGCACAGATATATCTATAACACTCCATATCTTACCAACAAAATTCCAATAGCTTCCTATTTCCTCTCAAAATAAATAGAGTCTTCTGTATTTGGCATTTAAAATCTTTAAGATCCAACTATAACATATCTTCTCAGTATTATTATATAACTTCATTCTTTATAGTCATCACATACATAATTTTATCCTTTACATTTATGCCTTTCATAGGCATGAATGTAGCTCTGATTCACCTCAACCTCTTAGTATTCCTAGTTTCCTTCAAAACTTCACACAGACACACAGATACCATCTTCTCTATCTTTAACAGCTATTGACTTTCCCCTGAAATAATGTTGAATTTATTTATATATATAAATATACATAAATATATACATAAATATATAAATATACATAAATATATATATATATATATATATAATATGCTTAGATGTCTACATGTGGCTTCCACTTTAGGATATTAGATTCTTGAGGACAGCCATGTGTTTTTGTCTTTCAGCCCCTAGCATTGTACCCAGTGCCTGGCATATAAGTATTGGTTGATTTATTGATATACCTACATCAGTAGCTATTTATTAATCAATACAGGGCCCTGTGTGTATGTGGTATTATAGATACTTTATTGCAATGTTACTCCATATGTTATATGTGTTATTTTAGATATTTTATAAGCATATGTCATGTATGTATATGCATGCATTATATATACATATGTGTGTATGTATGTGTATATATATATATGTGCATATATTTCAACAATTCAGATTTTGTGCATTAGTCTTTTTACCCCATTGCCATGAATTGCAATACTTCTCATAAATTTCTTTTATGAAAACTAAAACAAAACAGCTTTTATTTAATGGCAAAATATTCTGACTTCTCCATTCTTAATAAGACTGGGTCTTTTTAACAGACTTCAATCTATGTATCAGTATCTGACCACATAATCTAATTGGACCAAATTTAATTTAAAAACAGAATTTATTTCAAATAAGCACTTAGTTTTTTATTATGTTCATATTCCAAATAACTGGTTCATATTCCAAGTAACTCTCCCTTTCTAGTCATTTTGGGATCAACACATAACAGATCTAAATCTCACTTAACCCATCAGAAAAATTAACTGAACAACTGCTAAGGAAAGTTTCACTAAGAAATGAATTCTACAACTCTGGGAAACATTTTCAGTGAATATCCTTCTTAACAGCATAAATTATGCTGCTTACATGCCCTCAGGAAAGAGAGAAAAGGGCAGAAGGATTTGCAAGATTATCTACTGATGATTGTAGAGAAGGAAAACTTTAAAGATGGCATTATATGAAAAAGATCAACTACCCCCCAAAATATGCTCCAAAGGGCACATTTAAGACAAATCTAATTGTCTTAGTTCTATCAGTAGCTAAGGAAAGAGGCCTTTCCCTTTCCAGTGCTAACCATTAGACTTCATGAACTTCTCAGTTATTTAAAGCCATGTTACTCAATGATACATGGCACCATAGAGATTGCCTTAGAAAATAAATGTTCACTTAATGGGAAGGAGAAGGAGGTTGTTGATGGTAAAACACATACATTATCTGAGAACTGCAAAATGCCCCTCTAGGTAGAACACTGCACCATAGGCTCTGAAATTCATGATGATAGGAACAGGGAAAAACTGGAAATTGTGATAGGCAAGGTTGGCTTTAGGCATTTGTGGTTGCTAAGAGAGTCTGCAAGTACAGAAGACTCCCCAGAGACCATTTTAGACACTCATTTAGCATAACCTGGGGTTGGAGTGTGATGTGTATCAGTAAAAGCAGCACTGAGCTATCAGAGAGGTGCTCATTTCTCATTCACCCACAGCAGTCTAGCCACATGAGCTCACACTGGGTCCTCTTACAGCTAAAAAGAAGTAATGAAGTTAGTAATGGAGCTAATTAAGAAGTGTTAATGTGACATATCTGTTACAGTCCAGATATCAGGAACAATTTATATTTAAATATCTTGACATGCACTTTGCTTACGCACATGTGTGTAGAGATTCTTTGTGCTTTCAAGCCATTTTAAAAAGTGAAAGTATGTGTGTATGCCACCTCCCTTTTACTCCTCATTTTATTCTGTGTGTACATATGTAAGTGTGTATATATATGTTTTTGTGTATGTATGTATATATGTATATATGTGTGTATATATGTACCTGGATATATATTCACATATAGAGATATTAACATACACCAATATACTAAGAACAGTTTTGTAACAAATATTTAGATGACTGTTCTGAATGTTCTTTCTAAAAATAAATGAATGAGGAGCAGCTAGGTGGTGCAGTGGATAGAGCACCAGCCCTGGATTCGGGAGGACCTGAGTTCAAATCTGGCATCAGCCACTTTATACTTACTAGCTGTGTGACCCTGGGCAAGTCACTTAACCCCAATTACCTCACCAAAAAAAAAAAAGAAAGAAAAAGAAAAGAGGAAAAAAAAGGAATAAGTATTCCATAATAATGAAAGATTTTTTTGCGTGTGGCACTGCCTTTTCAAGAGAAAATATTTCATCTAGGTTGTTTTACAAGGAAAAAAAATGCATTATTACCAAAAATGGAATCCTCGAACAGGGAGGAGGGGACAGAGGGAAAGATGGATAAAAGTTGTAACCCAAAACTATAAATAAAACTGTTTAATTAAAAAAACTTGATCTAGTAAATCTACATTAAAACTTGAAGGGCCTGTGGCAGTTTGTGGACTTCTAAATCTCTTTGTTATTGTTGTTGTTTTGTTTTTTAACCTCCCTTGCCTATAGAAATGAGAGCCTCAGGGTCATGTACTAAAATAAATAAAGTGGCCAGAGGAATAAATTTTTTTTAAGTGTCTAATTGATTTTCCCCTTTCCTCATAGAATCCTGGAGAGGAGGAATAATATGAATGGAAATGAAGAGAAGGGCAAACAACTCATTTGACCCCTATAGGAATTGTTTTCTGTCAAACAGAAAAGTCAAAGAAGTCCCTAGATGCGAGTTTAGAGGTAAGGTAGATAGAGATGGGCTGAAACAGCCTAGATGACCAAACTGTTTAACATTCTTCCTTTTTCATCCATTTTGGTGAGAAGATACTCAGATGTGTGGGTGGTCATGGGTGTAGGAAACAGAAGAAGAGAGCAGAAGGGAGCTGCAACAATGTGGGAGAGAGAAACGCTCAGAGAGTAAGAAAACTACATCTGAGGACTCCATATTCTGCTTTCCAGGTTATCTCACCAGAAAAAAGGCTGAAAACTAATGGTACATCAGTAATAACAACAAGAACAGAAACCTGAACAGAAGCACTTTAAGGTTTTCAAAGTACTTTACACACACACACATTTATTTAACCTTACAGCAACCATAGGAGGTAATTAGTTGCCAGTACTATCACCCCAATTTTACAGGTGAGAAAACTGAACAGTAAGGTTGGTTTGGGCATTTCCAGCACACCTGGTATTTATGCCTTTACATAAATACCAAAATGAAAAATTTAGATGTATAAATGTGTACAAAGCCCATGTTCATTCATAGCATGAATCTATTTCATAACAATGGCATAATACCACTGACCATCTGCATCCACTCCCTTGTTTTGGATATTAATTAGTTAAAGATAAGGCATAATTAATTTTTTTGTAATCTTTGTATATCTTTGGTTATCCCTACAGCAAAAAACTTTTATACTTGTGTCATGTTTAAGCTTACATTTTAAGTAAAGTTTGTAATTTAAATTACGTAAGTTTAAGTTTCTGTTTAATGATCAGAATAATATCCCTTACTATTCTGTAAGTTTGGACTTTTTTATAAAAAGTAAAATATAATTTCATGGGTGCATAGATTAATGAAATATATTTTGCAAACCTTTGCTTAGAGTCAGGAAATCTAGAATAATGATTCTTCCCCTTAATCTGCGTGGCATTGGTTAATTCACCTTAACTCTGAACCCAAGTTTCTTCATGATAGTCACACTACTTATTAACTCATAAGGTTTCTGTCAAGAATCCAATGAAGCAATAAAATTTAAACACTTTGCAAACCTCAAAGGATCATATTAATTAGTCACCATTAATTGTTATCATAAATGATACAGCAAGAGTGGCATTGC
Organism: Dromiciops gliroides; assembly: GCF_019393635.1. Classification (NCBI taxonomy): domain Eukaryota; kingdom Metazoa; phylum Chordata; class Mammalia; order Microbiotheria; family Microbiotheriidae; genus Dromiciops; species Dromiciops gliroides. Next base: position 65,819,248 of record NC_057866.1, on the reverse strand, counting down.
CATCAATATTGCTTGATATTCCAATATGCACAGATTCTCTAGACTCAAATTATTATTATTTCTTTATTTCTTACACTAAATATTTTTTCATTTTAGGTGAAACTTTGAATCCTTTAAAATATCTGTTTAGTGAATTGCTTAGGGAGATAGAGAGGAGGTGTGGTAGGGAAGGGGAAAGGCAGGCTGTAGCATGACAGTTATTTTTCCACCTCTTTGCTACCTCCATAGGTCCCAGATTGATAGTAATAATCAGTGGGTAATGCATTCTTTGTGCAGTTGTGGACATATCCAACAATTCTGGAAAACAATTTGGAACTATTCCCAAAGGCCTATGGGACCGTGCATACCCTTTGACCCAGTAATGCCACTACTACGTTGGTATCCCAAAGGGAAAAGGACCCGCATATACAAAATATTTATTGCAGCTCTCTTTGTTGTGGCAAAGAATTAGAAATTGAGGGAATACCTATCAATTTGGGAATGACTGAAAAAGTTGTCTAATAGGAATGTAATCAAATACTATTGTGCTATAAGAAATGATGAACAGGCAGATTTCAGAAAGACCTGGAATGACTTAAGTGGACTGATTCTGAGTGAATTGAGCAGAACCAGGAGAACATTGTACACAGTAACAACAAATTGTGTGATGATCAACTTTGATAGACTTAGCGCTTCCCAGCAATACAATGATCCAATACAATTCCAAAGGACTCATGATAGAAAATGCTCTCCATATCCAAAGAAAAAGAACTGTGGAATCTGTCCGCAGAATGAACCATACTGTTTTAACGTTTTTTTGGTTTTTTTGTTTTGTTTTGTTTTTGTTTTTGAGGTTTTTCCATTTTGTTCTGATTCTTCTTTCACAACATGACTAATGCAGAAATATGTTTAATATGTGTGTAGATATATAACCTGTATCAGATTCCTTTCTGTCTTGGGGAGGGGGGATGGAAAGGAGGGAGGGAGGAAATTTCCAAACTAAAAATCTTATAAAAACAAATGTTAAAAACTCTACATGTAACTGGAAAATAAAATACTTTTATGATTAATAAAAAAATTAAAAAAGAATCAGTGGGGCATGAGGGGGCACAAGTCTCCTCTGAATCTCCTTGAAGCTTATAACTGCTTGTTTATTATTAATTAATCCAGAGGAACCAGAATTTGGTACAAATTGTGAGCAAAATATGATAGCAAGGATTCCAGACCCCAGTTGGAGGATTATTTAGGAGAACTGGCTTTACACCTTCCTTATTATCTGCAATCCAAGTGCAGTGCATAGCAGCCTGTGATGGGGTGCTGGGTTCAGCATGAAGGCTGCTTCTGCCAGCAGCTATTGCTGCTGTTTCTCTCAGTGCCAATACTCCCCAAAGCAATTCATCATCTTGACTACTAAAGCTGCTTCTCCTGTCCCAGCTTCAGAGGTCTTATCGAAGCCCAGGAAATACATATCATTTAACACTGGAGAGCATAATGCAAGCATGTAAAAATATTCCTTTAATTCTCCAAACCGAGTAAACAGAAAAATCCATTTCATATTACTGCTTAATTGGCAATACAGGAGGGTCTTCTACCTAGAAATATATTTTAATTATTTCTGTCTTTGAATCTGTCTATTTCAATCTCTCTCTCTCACACTTACTCACACTTTCTCTCTTGCTCTCTTACCCTCCCTCAGTCTTATGTGTGTGTGTGTGTATGTGTGTGTGTGTGTGTGTGTGTGCTTTGTTTTTGTTTTTTTTTGTAGGGCAATGAGGGTTAAGTGGCTTGCCCAAGGTCACACAGCTAGTAAGTGTCAAGTGTCTGAGGCTGGATTTGAACTCAGGTCCTCCTGAATCCAAGGCCAGTGCTTTATCCACTGCACCACCTAGCCACCCCCTGTGTATGTGCTTTGACCTTAACTCATATAGCCTTTCTCTGTACCACTCCTATGATAATCACCTATTGCTTTCTATTGTGGTTATATCTTTGATTATGTTATCACCTTAATTAGTCTTCTTACTTCTTAAGGGAATTGATTTTTATTATACTTCTTTGTATTTGCCATGGTGCCTAGCACAATGCCTCACACATGGAGGCTCTCAATAAACATTTAATAAATGAACGAATTAAAAGGACATCTTCATTAGAATCAGATTCTTAGAGATGTTTATAGGAGATTGAAATAGGCCTTTGCCAATAAGTTTTCAACATAAATCAATATGTATTTCATTATCAAGTAAATGGCTGTGTATATCACTGATGTAATAGCATATATCACTCTTAAAAATCCAACTACAAAAACAACAATAGCAGCAATAATGAAAATAATAAGGTTCCTAATGAAGGACTATGGAGTATGGTGAATAGAAGATTGATCTAGGAATCAAGAAGACTACAATCATGCTTGGGACCCATAGAGTCATATAGGTGTCCAAGTGAATAGAATGCTAGATTTAGAGTGAGAAAGAACTGAGCTGAAATCATGCCCCAGACACTTACTGTGTGATCCTGGCCAAGTCATTTAACCTATTTCAGTTTCAATTTCACCATTTGTAAAATGGATATAGTAATATTCACTTTACAGTGTTATTGAGCTAACGTATATAAAGTGTTCTGAAAACCTCAAATTACTATGTAAATGCTCCTTATTGTTAGTATTATTATTAATAATTTTATCATGATTCCTGGATAACCTAAGGCAATATTCTCAATCAGTAAATCAGATAATCAATAAGAATTGTTCTCAGGGCAGCTAGGTGGCATGGTGGATAGAGCACTGGCCCTGGAGTCAGGAGTACCTGAGTTCAAATCTGACCTCAGATACTTAACACTTACTAGCTGTGTGACCATGGGCAAGTCACTTAACCCTAATTGCCTCATTAAAAAAAAAAAGATTAAAAAAATAAGAAGAATTTTTCTCAGGCCTACTATGTGCTAGGCACTGCTTTGGTCAAGGGATACAAAAAAGGCAACAGACAGTTCCTGACCTCAAGGAACTTTCAGCTTAATGGGAGAGAAAATATTCAAGCAAATTGGTACAAACAATATACAGGATAAGTAGGAAATAATAAAAAGAGTGAAAGCAACAATATTAAGAAGGGCTAGAGGGAAGCTAGGTGGCACAGTGGATAGAGCACCGGCCCTGGATTCGGGAGGACCTGAGTTCAAATCAGGCCTCAGATATTTGACACTTACTAGCTGTGTGATCCTGGGCAAGTCACTTAACCCCAGTTTCCTCACAAAAAAAAAAAAAGAAGGGCTAGATATTTTTTTTATAGAAGATGGGATTTTTAATTGAAATCCAAAGAAGTCAGGGAAGTCAAAGAATAGAGATGAGGAAGAAGAGCATTACAGGTATATAGGACAAGTAAAGAAAATGGTTAGATGAAAAAGACCAATTGTCTTGTTCACTGAAAAGCAAGGAGGCCAGTGTTACCGCATTAGAGAGTACATGGCAGGGGAAAAGGTATGAGAAGACTAAAGAGGTAGGGGTGGAGGATAGGTTATGAAGGATTTTGAACTTCCTACAGGATTTTGTGTTTCATCCTAAAGGTAACAAGAAGCCACTGAACTTTATGGAGTAGAAGGGGGAAGATGACATAATTAGATCTGCACTTTAGAAAAATCACATTGGTGGCTGAATGGAAGATGGACTGACGTGGGGAGATCTATGAGACAGGCAGACCCATAATCAGGCTACTGTAGTAGTTGAAGTATAAGATAATGAAATCCCACACCAAGCTGTTGGCAGTTCCAGAGGAGAGAAGGAAATATATTTGTGTGTTAATGCAAAAGTAAAATTGAAAGGCTTTGGCAACAGATAGCATAGGGGAAGGGGAGGAAAGAGAGTGAGGATGACACCTTGGTTGTGCATATGGGAGAATAGGAGGGTAACAATGCCCCTGGCAGTAATAGGGAAGGTAAAAAAATGGTGTGGTTTTTTTTTGGGGGGGGGTGTTTTCTTTGGGGGTGTGGAGTTAAAACAATGTGTTTTGTTTTGGATATGTGGAGGTTAAAATGTCTTTTGAACATCCATTTTAATTTGTTGGAGGCTGAAACAAGATGAAAGGCAGTTGGGGATGAGATATTGGAAGTCAGCAGAGAAATTAGAATCATCAGCAGAGATGGTATCTAACTCCATGGAAGGTGATAAGATCACCAAATGAAGATATATAGAAAGAGTAGAGAAGGCACAGAACAGAACTCTCTGCATTGCCTATGTTTAAAAGCCATGGCCTCAATGTGAAACCAGGAAATTATGAATAATTGATCTTAGATGTGGGAAGAGAAGCAGGGGTGGGTTGTATACCAAAAATATAGCGAGAAGAGAAAAGAGGATGTTCACTAGTGTCCGTGGCTGCAGAGAGATCAGGAAGCATGAAAACTGAAAAAAGTCATTGAATTAGGCAATTCTGAGATCATTGGTGACTTTGCAGAGAATAGTTTCAGTGAAATGGTAAGGTCAGAAATTGATTGTAAAAGCTTAAGAGAATGAGAGGAAAGAAAGAAGAAGCACCTATTAAGGCTGGTCTTCTCAAGGGGTTTCAGGACAAAGGGAAGAAGAGATATAGGATCTATTAGCATGGATGTTTGAAGTGACAGTTTTTTGAAGATGGGGTAGACAGGTACATATTTGTAGGCAGTAGTGAAGGAAGAAGTAGCTTGTGAGATTTTTTAGAAAAAATTATAGATTAGGGGGGCAACTAGGTGGCATAGTAGATAAAGCATGGGCCCTGGATTTGGGAAGACCTGAGTTCAAATTTGGCCTCAGACACTCGACACTAGCTGTGTGACCCTGGGCAAGTCACTTAACCCTCATTGCTCTGCCAAAAAAAAAAGTAAAAGAAAAATGACAGATTATACATCATCATCATTAATCTTCACAACAGTTTCCTCACAAAAAAGGAGGAAAAAGTAGTAAAAACCACCTTTTTCTTGCCATGTACTCTTGAAACATCTTGGCTATTCCATGAACCACAATTCTATCTCTGTGCCCCAGGTATTTCCCTGGACAGATATTTTTATCTGTCTCTCATTTTGGGAATGTTCTTCTACCTCATTTCTGTTTATTTCCTTCCCTGGTTTCATTTAACTCCCCCCCAAAATTTAATTGTCTACAAAAAATTATCATAATCTCTTTAACATCTAATATCTTCCCTATCTTAATCATTTCCTCTTTGTCTTGTATGTAGCTAGTTTGTAAATATTTGTTTGCTTGTTATCTCTCCCCTACTCTATTGTGATCTCTTTGAGGACAACAACTGTCTCTTGCCTCTTTATATATTCAGGACTTAGCACAATGTCTGGTCCATGGTAGTTGCTTAAAAAATGTTGATTGACTGACTAGCTGGCATCTGCATGATGTGAGATGAATAAAAGAAGTTCATTGTGTATGGCCTTTCCCCCCCCCCCCCAGTACAATATAAGGCAAAGTTCTTAGCTTAGATTATAGGGGAGAAGAAGTTATGGGAGATTTGAGGATGGATGAAATGGTTTGGAAAAGAAACTGTTGAGAGTGAGTAGTGAGTTAATAAGGAAGGTATAGAAGGATTGCTGTAAGACTTTAAGTCTCACTATCTTAGTGAGAATAATTTCCACCCCAGGAATTTTCCAGGCTGATGCAATTGTACATTTGTAGAAAATGGTGGTGATGTTGTGAAGATTGATGATGATGATGTATAAAATTCACTTAATGATTTAGGATTTGCAAATAATTTCTTCACAACCTTAATTCTAGATAGCACAAATTCTATTATTTTATAAAAGAATGAGAATGAGACGTTAAGTGATTTGCCACATGTTTCACAAGTAGAAAGTGGCAGAGCAGGGATAACAAAACAGATCTCTCCTGACTCCAAGTTCTCCCTTTTCCCCACTCTTCTACTTGGCCTTGCCAATTATGTTAAGTCATAGAATTACAGCATTTTGCAGCTAGGAGGTACCGTAGAGATCTTCTAGTTCAACTCTCTCATTTTCCAGAAGTTAAGTGATTGCCCAAGATCCCAGAGATAATTATTAGCAGAGTCAGGACCCAGTCTTCTTAATTCCCAGTTCAATGTTCTTTGTGTGGTATCTCAATAGAAGCAGGTATATTCAAAGAGAGGCTTGAAATATCTTACTATCACCGTGTTTTATCCCTTTTTCCTTAGCAGCTTAGAGGCAGAAAGTTCAATAAAACCTTATTGATTTATTAATTAAAGCAAACACAGTGAATTCAACACCAATTTTCTAGCACTGCCTTATGCCAGGGTACTTCAAGTGACATCTTCACTATTTCAGTCTTCTTCAGAGTGAATGACTGACTAGAATGCAAGAAGAGAGGCTGAGTAGATCGCTGCTCAGGACCACTTGATATTGAAAAATCTCAGAAATTTGACAGTGTGAAAAAAGTACTTTAGATGTTAATATTAACATAAGAGCTGAATTCAGAAGATAAGGAGATCAGATGGTTCGTGGGTAGTATTTTAGCTGGGCATATTTTTAAATAAAAAATTCAACTCTCTTTAAAGTAGAAAAAGATTTTACTGACATTGTCCTCTCTCTAACCCTTATTATATATCCTGTCTCTTAAAAATAATAAAACAGACTTCCAGAATGTTTAGACTGCATCAACTATTGCATATAGAAGGGATATATACACAATCTCTTTTTCTAATAACATTAAGTATAACACACCTAGAAAATGTGGCATTTCTGAGTTTTCATTGATTGCCTCATGGATGAGGCAATGTCTTTTCAAAGACAAAAACTGAGATTTACTCAGGAGGAACCAAAAGGCTTAAAAGATTGGAATAATCCTAGAGAATGGAATACACAGAGATACAGAACCATAGGGATTTCCAGGGATCCATGCACATGAATAAACAGGCAAGAAAGGGAAACATAGGAATTGGTGGAAAAAGAGAGGTCTTCCTAAGGGAGAAGATAAGCAAAGTTCCTGAGGGGACCTTGTAAGGAAGAGAACATGAAAAGGTCCCTAGGTGATCTGCTTAAGGAGAAAACAGAAGATAAAGGAAATAATAATCATATAGAGACAGTAAAGGGGAAAAGGATGAGTAAGCCAATAAGCATTTATTAAATGCTTAATACCTGAAAAACATTGTGCCTAGCAAAGAATATATAAAGAAAGGCAGAGAAATGGACTTTTTTTCTCCAATGACCTCACATTCTAATGCAGGAGACAATTTGTACATACAAAATACATACAAGAGGCCATGACTTGAAGGATACCATATCTTTAGTGATACCATAATGTAATCTATGTAGATTCCCAATGGAAGGTGGGATCCACCAGAGTAGAGAGCTGCTAGATTCCCTAGAAATCCAAAGGTTGTTTTTTTCCATTTTCAGACATTTCTTATCCATGAAATTGTTCTAAGTCTTGAAAATTGTATAGGTTCCTGTTGAGGATGGAAATTACTAAAAAATGATTGTAATTTTTCTCTCCAGCAACCCTGAGTCCTTCCTCCCTGTGGAAAATCATAGGCCCGATCATGACATTCACCTACCCAAGAAACTTTAAGAACTCCCTATTGCCTTTAAGATAAAATAAAAATAACTCTGTCTATCATTTATAGCCTTTCCCAGTCTGATTCCACTCTGTCATGCAGGGCTGATTATATATTTCTTCCCCTCAGGCATTCTATGCACCAAGTAAACTGTCTTATTTGCTCTTCCCTATACACAACAACACATCTCCCCATTCTGTGCCTGTGTACAAGTTGCCCTCCATGCCTAGAGTTCTATTCCTCCTTTCCTCTCTCAGAACCCCAAGAAGCATTTAAGACAGATCAAGTGCCACTTCTTTTAGTGCTTCACCCTCTTCTCTCACCCCAGGCCAATTGATGTGTATTAAAAAATGCATCTTGTATTTACTTCCTTGCAAACATGTTATATCACCTTAGTGGATTGTAAACTCCTTGAAGAGAGGGATTATCTCATTTGTATTTCTGCTTTTGTATAATTAGCACCTAGCAAAAAGAAAATGCTTGCAGATTGTTTTTTCAAGATGATATTGCACATTTAAAAAAAAAATAGAAGGGTGGGAAGGATGGAAGTTTAATTGTCTTGATGTCTGGTGGTCTTGGATGAAATTTCTTTTCCTTTTTTCATGAATTAAATAAAACATGTTCTCTATTCATTGTCTTAGTATCTTGTTTGCTCGGGATCCAAGAACCCTAACACTGACAGGAGTCGGTTTAATGGTGAGATGGCATTATACAGGAGACATAGTAATGGATTTGGAGTCAGAGGAGCTAGGTTCAAATCTCATCTCTACTACTACCTATGAGACTGGTTAAATCACATAAACTCTCAAGGTCTTGACTTCCTAATCTGCAAAATGAAAGGTTAGCAATAGATGGCCTCTAAGGTATCTTCCAGCTTTAAATAAATGTCTTGTGAGCCTGTGTTCTAAGAGGAAACATGGGGTTGGATCAACATAAGGCATGAAGATTATAGAGAATGCTTCTAAGATTAACTCTGTCCATTGGTGCCCTGAGATACAGTGATGGGCCATATCCTACCTAAAAATGTAAGGCATGAAAGATGAAATAAAAGATAACTAAAACCCAAGGATTAGAAAGAAAATTTTTTAAAAAAATGATAAAATATCAACAGAAATCATTTGACAGAAATAAAACCTAAAAGAGAAATTAATATGAGAATCTGAAATTGAGGGTGACATATAACCAGGGAAAGAATTTAAGGGGAAATTCCTTCTTGATGCCTTGTTCATGATGGTGAGGTTAGGGAGCAGGAATGACTAGAGTTTGATTATCCAAGGGAGTCAAAAGTCTGATTCAGCATTTGCTAAGAGAGACACTTCTTATCCAGTAACTGCTTCCCAGAATCTTTATCTAATTGCAGGGCACTGTGGGCCACACCAACAGAGCATACATAGATTTGGAACTCAACACAGCCTTAAAAATTCTTCTATTTTAGGCACTCAACTTGGATTTCATATTTTTAAAAATATTTTGATAATTATAATTGGTTTATTCTGTAAACTAATGTCTTTTATTTAATGCATTTAAAAGTTATTTGGAAAAGAGATCCATAAACTTCACCAGACTGTTCAAAAGGTCACATAAAGACAAAACAAAAGTCAAGAATCTCTGCTCTAGTCCTACCTTATAAAGTTATAAAGAAAAGAAACTAAGGCCCAAAAAGAGAACTATCATTGGTCTTCCAGGAAATAAGTGTGAGAAGCAAGAGTTCAATTTTGGTTTCCTGTCATCAAAGCCAATGAAATTCCATTATACTGGACTACTTGGTTCATTTATTATTTCCCATGCTTTAGCAATCTGAAAACATTGTGCATACAGTAAATACCTGAACTATAAAGAATAGCTTTTGTAGTGAGGTGACAGAGTCATAATGAATATCTAATGCTATTGTGTTTTTTTTTTAATATTCCTGATGTAGGTATCATTTTATTTTTACATTAAACAGGAACATATGGAATAAGGCTCAAAAGGAAACAGTGCTAGAGTAGAATTTTGAACTCGGGCTTAGAGGAACTGAATTGGAATCCCTATTTTCTCTCAATGACTTTGGCAAGATACAATCTTTCTAGGCCTCACCTTGTTCCTAGGTAAAATGACGGCATTAGATTAGTAGCCTCTGAAGTCCCTTCCATCTCTATGCGTTTTCTGCTTGGTTTGTACTCCAAAGCATGGAAATGCATCAGCATTCAAACTAACTCAGCTTTTGATAGTCAATATCTTATCAGGTCCCTCAGCTTCTTCTCCCCTTTGACTAGAGAGTGGAACAATAGGCTCCTTCTGAAAACTTCCTTTATAGAGGACTCAGAACTTGCCAGGTACCTCTCTATTTTACATTAGCATTCTTCTTGGTTTTGATTGCTCAAACATCATGCCCAATGCTGGTTGAACCACTTTCTCCTCTCTACCTTTCTCTTTTAAATTTCCTGTTGTTTATTATCTTCTCCCATTAGATTGAAAGTTCCTTGAGGGCAAGGATTGTCTTTTGCATCCTCAGTGGTTAGCACAGTGGCAGGCACATAGTAGGTGCTTAAGAAATGTTTATTGGATTGAATTGAATCTATGATCCCATGACCCTTTTCAGGTCTGATATATTGAAAGTCAAAGCACAAAAGTGATAAGGCCTCATAAAACTGAAATATCCATGTGCTGTCTTCTTCCCAGTGATATGACCTATAAATATTCTGCATTCAATATTTTGACCCTTTTGTAAAAGAACATTTCAAATGGATTATTGCCATGACAGTTTCAAGCATTTTCACATCTATGGTTAAAGTAGAATTTTTGAAGTGATTAGCCCCAGTTCTGTTGTCATTCATCTCAGGCCTTGCAAGGCTCAGGGGATTGCAGGTATTGTACCTTATCCTACAATTCAGTCCAGTGAAATCTTGTGAAAATCCTGTAAGTTTCTTGATGGATGTCAAGTTAACCTATTTCACCTTGTATTAAACAAGAATGAGAGGTAGTGGAGACAGTGACCTAGAGCTACTGGATTCTTTTAAGAAAGTCCACTACTGGATTTGGGATATAGGAAACGATCACTCATACCCAATAGAAGCTGCTTCAGAAAAATAGAATTTACATTCTATTTTTTTTTGGTGACGCCCATCAAAGAAAATCATTTGCTTTACCTTCACCAATTCAACAATAACCATCACAGGTTATAGTTAGGCTCATAGATTTAGAGCTGGGCGATATCTTGGAGGTAATTTATTCCATTACCTCATTTTAAAGGTGAGGGAACTGAAGTCTAGAGAGAGATGAAGTGACTCGCTCAACATTACATATCTAATAATTGGAAGAGTTTGTGCTCAAATTCAGATCTAAAACTTACTTAAAATCTAGTAGTCTCTCCTCTAGGGCACAGTACCTTCTTTAAATTTGAAAAAAAACAAAGAAGCCACTGGAGCTCAGTTAATGCAACTCAGGTAATAGCAAGGAAGAGATTCCCTTATTCCTTCTACTTTTTTCTTTTTTTTTTCAAATAGAAAGCAAAAGGCATAAAAATGAGTAATAAAAGTAAACATCTATATAGTGTTTTAAGATTCATGAAATACTCAAAAAATCCTCGTGAGGTATGTAGTATGTTATCACCATAAGGGAAAGAAAAAATGAAATTTGTGTCAAAAGTCAAGAAAAAGGGAAAATTGTGGCTCAGAGAGGTTAGATGGTTTACCTATTGTTAAAAAGTAGTTTAAATGAAATATGAACCTAAAGATCTAACAACTCTTCTGTTATAATGTATATAAAATTATGTAGCACCCCCTTGGCATTTTTAGTTTGCTGTTTGGGTCTCCCAGAGGGCACCTACTAATTCACTAGTGTCAGGGCCAAAATTTGATATATGGAGCATTATTTGGGTGAATATGAGGGAATATGAGGGACCTTTTAGGCTTAACCCTCCCCTCTGAACTGCCCTTTTTATATATTTCTCCCAGGCCAATAAGAAAGGAGCCTCTAAGCTTTAGTTCACAAGGGATCAGATTTTATTATTTGGGAATTAATTAAAAGACAAAGGTGAAGCTAATAAAAATCAAAGATAAGGAAATAGGAAAACAGAAATACAGAGAAATGTTCTTAACTCTAAACTTAGCCTCTTAGGGTTTTCCCTAATTCTTTGGGTCCAAACTTTTAAACTCCAGCTCACTATCTCCCACTGGTGTGCTAAACTTCAATAGCAGTCTGTGAATACAAATAAACTCAACAAATCAATGAGATTTTTGGGTTAAGATCAGTAGCTACAAAATGTTCTTCCCATAAACCTGGATCTTATCCTTCCACCAGTACCCACAACCTCCTTTGGAAGAGGGGTCACTGACTTAGAGAATGATGAGGTATATGTGGTGAGACATGTGTGGGCATCACATGTGGCCAAGGCAACTCAGAATGCTAGTGCTTCATGACTTTCAAGTCCTTTCTCTTCTTGTAGAGTTCTTCTGCAACTTCTCCTGACCTAGTATCTGTATAGGTTTCTCACTGGATCACCAGGAACTACTTCTCTTGATGCATCAACTCTGTTGTCAGGCAGGGATATGTTGGATACATTTTTTGCCTCTTCTCTGTTGCCAGGGGTCTCATACCCCAAAAAATTCTTCCCTGCTTGAGTATATCCCTCTCTATGTATATCTCTGTCTAGTGGGGAGTATGTTTTTGCTCTCTCACTTGAGCTTTGAAGTCTCTCTCCAGTTGATAAACTCTTGAAGTGCTAGATAGTATGCCTTTTCTATGGAAAGTAGTCCCACTGCTAGATATAATGACTACTGGAGGGGCTCACTCTTCATAAAGTTGCTTCCAGCTTTGTGTGACTGCCAGAGATGATGAGTTCATCATTTTAAGAGGGATAAGGTCGTAAGCGGTATTCTTGTGAACAATGGTTTGGCCATGCTATTTCAAGTAAAGAAAACTTTTTCATACTTCATAAAGGGATCACAGGATGTACTCTCGCTTTCTGTGACTCTATCAACTAGGGGTTGGAAAGTATAATTTTAGGTATCACCTATCCATCATCAATTAAAATACCAAATATACATATTGAGATAAAAAAGGAGGCCTCCAATGACATATTGCTTCAATGCCTCATTATTGCATAGATGTTATACTGTGGTTTTTTTCAAGAGTACAGTATGGGGGGCAGCTAGGTGATGCAGTGGATAAAGCACCAGCCCTGGATTCAGGAGGACCTAAGTTCAAATCTAGCTTCAGACTTGACACTTACTAGCCGTGTGGCCCTTGGCAAGTCACTTAACCCTCATTACCCCACCAAAACAAAAACAAAAACAAAACAAAACAAACAAACAAACAAAAGAGTACAGTATGGTAATTGGGGGGAGCTATGTGGTACAGTACATAAAGCACTGGCTTTGGAGTTAGGAGAACCTGGATTCAAATCTGACTCCAAACACTTACTAGCTCTGTGACCCCAGACAAGTCTCTTAACCCTGATTGCCTCAATTCCTTATCTGTAAAATGACCTTGAGGGGCAGCTAGGTGGTTCAGTGCATAGAGCACTGGCCCTGGATTCAGGAGGACCTGAGTTCAAATCCAGCCTCAGACACTTAACACTTACTAGCTGTGTGACCCTGGGCAAGTCACTTAACCCCAATTGCCTCACCTCCAAAAAGAAAATGACCTGGAGAAGGAAATGACAAACCACTCTAGTATTTCTGCCAAGAAAACCCCAAATGGGGTCACATAGAGCCCAATACAACTTAAACAATTCAACAACACTATGTGTAATGGATCACAACCTATGGAAGATTTGCCAATCTATAATTTATTGATATAAAAACTTGGTAAATGATGGAAAGTCTCTCATTCAAGCAGATGCCTCTCTAAGTTCAGAGAGGTTCATCACCATGTTGACCTCAAGCTACTGTGATGTTTATGGCCACAGAAGCTCTTGAATGCTATTAACAATGACAAAAAAGAGCTTGTAATCTGCCAGGTCAGAACCAACAAAATCACAGTTCCTTAGAATACTGAAGTTAGTATAGTGGGGAGGAATTGTGTTCAATCAAACACAGGCAATATTTTTCTCTTGACCCTTTTATTTTCTTTGTATGCATGTATTCCTTGAGAGATAGGCACCTCAGCAAAATAGAGTCTCTGTTTACAAGGTGCTTGGATAATAGTAATTTAATATCTTGACCACAAAATATAAGAGCTAATACAGGCTTTAGAGATCATTGAATCCAAATTACCTATTAGACAGGTAAGAAAGTAGAAATTGAGCATTTTTAATTTATCATGTTACTTGTTGTTTGTTAGGCATTTAAGATTGGAACCATTATTTCGTTTTTCCATAAAGGAAAGTCAAGATACACAGAAAAGACGTCATGTATGGTACCTGTCCGTAAGCCAGATGTTGCATGGGCAGTTGATTCAAGGAAGTTGTGGCAGTGATCCTCACAAAGACCTGACCAATCCTGTACAACCTGACACAAGTGTTACAGGATGGAAGTGTACATACCTTCATCCTTAAATTTCTTACTCTAGGAACAATGGCACAATGGCCCAAGGGAATTAGGAGTATAATAGTTACAGTGTGTAGAAAAGATTACATAGTATAAGAGATTATAGTTCAGTATACAATATTATCCTCCATTCTTTGAGGCCTTTTGTGCCATTCTGTATCACCATCATGGGGAGACTCAGCATCCCAAATGTCAGCATCCTGAGGTAAAACCCAAGTAATTATGCTTACTCCTTATCACTCTGACCTCAAGTCTATGGATGAGAATAGTTTTTAAATTTCATAGCATTAGAGATTTTGCGAATGGGAAGGGATATTAGTAGCTTTCTAATTTAAGTTACTATTACTATATACTGAATTGGCCATAAGCAATAGTATGCCATAAGAGTAAGTATGCACTGTGTGTATATGTAATTGTCTTTATTGTAGGAATTATAACATAAAAATAATCAACAAGACCCCTGATTCTAGTCCTCCAGATGTACCCTAATTTTTAGGTGAATTGTGACCAATCATATATTGACTTTCCTGTCCAGCCACTAAATGCTGTGGAAGAACTCATGTACCCTTTGTCAGGACTTGAAGGAAAGATTTAATTTTAACTAGTGACATTAGTTGAGAACTAAGAAATCAGTGGGAGGTCATTCTGAGTCATTATCTAGAAAGGGTTATATGAAAGGAGTTTCTGACATGAGGACAGTCACTGGAGCTGCAGCTAAGGTTAACACAGTTAAAACTTAACTTAATTACATTGTGGAAAGCCAATAAATTAGGATTCAGAAAGCAAAACTACTATGCTCACTACATTTATGATTATAGTTGTAATTTTAAAATAATATAAATTTATGTAATATATGATCATAAAATTATAATTTTAGAATCTTACGATCAACAAATAACCTAAAAGGTAAATTCTGTTTATTTGATGGATGGTCTAGCTTAAGTGCCCCTTGATCCCTAAAGCTTTTCCTAATGCCCACAGCTAGAAATGATCCCGCCTTTTTTGACTAATGCCATTCTGATATCTTCTGTGTGTTTATATTCCAATATGTACTATATGGTTTTTCTGTTCATTTGTTTTCTAATTTGAGCCAGTGATTTAATTTGTGTTGGGAACTCCTAATGAAGAAATTTTCCCTTCCAAGGCAGATGACCAATAATTCTCAACCTTATAAACTCACAGCATTGCTCTGGGAGCTGAAAGGGTAGGACATTTATCCAACACCAGATAACCACTTCTTGGCTGAGATAAAACTTGAGTTCAAGTCCATGACCAAATCTAAGCCTGAATGTACCACGTTATTCTCCTCTCACAGTTATTATAACCTCCACATAATTCCTACTCCCTAGGCCTTGTGGTGTCATGGAGATGAACTTAAGTTCTTGAAAGTTATTCCACCAGCATCAAATTTCCAATGGGTTTTTAACAAGTGGAAAGTGTACAACTTTGGGAAGAGACTTTATCAGAGGATCAATCTAGCTAAGTTGCAGAGGCTCCTCATTACTAGTTTTGCTACTACGTGATTAATTCTTTGTCCATGGTGATCTACTAAACAAACAACCAAAACCTATATGAAATTCCTTTCATTCTTGGATAGTTCCATTCTGTAGATCTTGGATGGTCTACTCTCATGATAGAAAAGGAAGCAGAGGTTTAGAATCATAGTGCTTTGAGAGTATCTATAAAATCAGTCTGAACTCTGTAAATTATTATAGGTGAAATAAGATGGCATAGAAAAGTGACAGATAAATGTCCAACCATTTCATCCACAATACACACTCGTGAATGTGCACACATGCATGCACATGCATATATACACATTCCACAGAATTAATTCTAATGGTACCCTATTACCCCCAGGATCAAATACAAAATTCTCTGGTACGTCAAGCCCTCCATAACCTCATTAGACCTTATTCCTCACTATGTACTTTTCCATTCAGTGACACATCCAAGTGGCTTGCTAGTTGTTCACTCTCTCCACACCAGGCAATCTCTATGGTAGTACTACATACTTGGACTGTTTTCCCTCCTTGTCTGTGCTCTCTCTGGCTTCCTTTAAATCCTCAATAAAATCCGATCTTCTGTAGTTCAGGCTTTCCAATCCATCTTAATTCTATTTCCTTCTTTCTTTTAAACATTTTCTCTCCTAGGTATGAATATTTTTACAAATGTGTTTGCTGTCTCCCCCATTAGACTATATGCTCTTCAAGGACAGGGACTATCGTTTCCCTCTTTTTGAATCTGCAGTGCTTAGTACAGTGCCTCACACAAAGTAGGTATTTAATGACTGCTTATTGGCCTACTGACTACTGACTTACTGGAATGCAAGGCTTTCCCAGAAAGGACAAATCAAAGACTTTAGAGACATATTCAAAACAACTAAGAAAACGGTTTCATTGAAAACATAGCCATTTTACCTTGCAATGTTCACAGTGAGCATAAGTATGTTTATATCTGTGTATGTGCATATAGAAATGTTTTGTAACGATTGGAATGACGCCACCTGCTGGATACTTACTGTAGAAGAGTTCTGCCCATGAAGTGAAGGTCTTTGAGGGCAAGACCAGGAGTCTCTTCTTTGGCGGGAGGAAGTGACGCGGACTAGTGGGAGGAGGAAGGAAGAGACTGGCGCTGACTCTGGGGCTCTTTTCCTCTGGACTCTGGTGAAGAAGGGAGCTAGAAATGTGCTCTCCCTTTAATAGATAGAAATCTAGGCCTTTTTCTCTCTCTTTACCAAATTCTTATTCTCCTTAATAAATGCTTAAAAGTCTAACTCTTGCTAAAGCTTATAATTTATTGGCGACCACTCATTAGATATTTTAGACAGACTAGCTAGAATTTTAGCCGTTAACAGTTTTCATACATGTATATATCTATATCTATACAGATGTGTGTGGATAGTGGACATATATCTTCAATTAATTCCCTAGCATTTTATTCAGTGGATTAAAAATGTAGAAAGTATATAAATACAAACATAAACACACACTGTTTATCTATTTCTATCTATAGATGAGAAAATATTCTGAAGGAAGTCATTTATACAGCAATGCGAAATACCTTCAATGTGGAGGTTGAAATGTGTAGGATACTGATAAATATGTTGAGAGAGGAAGGTTGTAATCATGAAATGAAAGAACTCAAATTTTGGGAGACTACTCAGAAGCCTCATGTAAAACCTGGATACTTTCTTTAGAAAAGAAGTGGAAGATACTGAATAATAACATGAAAAGGAGCAAATTACTCCATTATACCAGTAGAAAATAACAGGTTGCTAACATGGGAGTCATTTCTGTTTCAGCTGCTTGTAAATAATCATAACATCGACAATATAGAGGAAGCATCAAAAATCATCATTAATTGGGAAGAAAAGGATGAAGGTGAGGAGACAAAGAATAACATTAAAACAAGTCCAACCTCAGCTCTTCAGAAAAGCTTTTGGAGGAAAAATCATAGACAGTATTATTACCAAATAGAGGCAGTTCTAGGAACATCCATAACTCTGAACTCAAAAGTCTACTTTCTCATCTCTCTAGAATTTTATGAGAATGATCTATAGATATATAAAGAATTTCCTTGATGATAATATGAGAAGGGAATAAGAAGCTTTTTTCAAATAATTTTTCTGCTGCAGACTTCTTCATATTCTTACAACTATAAATGGAAAGTTATAGAGAATGTAAAATGTTATTGTTGAATATAAATAAGCATTTGATTCATTACAGGAAAAAAATAGCCTCAAAGGCTCCTATCCAGCATGTTTTCCATGTGCATGATAACATCCTACAAGCCTTTCTCTGGATGAACTAAATACATATTTTCAACTAATTTTTTATTATTAATATAAAATAAGAAGAGTTACAATTGTTAGAAGTTTGTGACACTAACATGGTATATAAACTTCACAGATTGCAAATATGAGGGATTATCTATAGAGAATTAAATCCTTTAAATATTTATGAGTGACATGACCACTCAAGCAATTATCCTAAAAATTCACATAAAACAAATACATGATAATCATGTTTTGTTCAGACTAGTCATGCAGTTTGATAGTAAGCTAGCTTATTGAAATTATGTTTCAGAACATATATCTCAAACAGGTATTGGGGGCAGCTAGGTGGAGCAGTGGATAGAGCACTAGCCCTGGAGTCAGGAGTACCTGAGTTCAAATCCGGCCTCAGACACTTAACACTTACTAGCTGTGTGACCCTGGGCAAGTCACTTAACCCCAATTGCCTCACTAAAAAAACAAAAACAAAAAACAAAAAAAAAAACACAGGTATTGCTAATGGACAATAGGCTGATATCAGCAATTAATAGAAGGAAAACAAAGGATCATATTTCATTTGGAAAATTATAAAATATTTTCATGATGACATATTTCTCCATGAAGGAAAAAACCCATCTCATTAGCACAGATATCATTTGAGTAATGTGACAAGATAGCAAATCATGGAAAACCATAATCTTGGAAGAGTAAAGCTGTATGTGATCCAAGAGTCAATGGATAGCCAGATAGTTTAACTACATAATTAGGCTTTATGCTATTTACTGTATTACTAGTGATGATGTAAACACAAGTGGAAAATAAATATCATAGAGATATAGTAATGTTAGAAACAGAGATAACAAGGTGAAGGGATAGTAAATGAACAGTAGTAAGAAGGAAGGAGGACCCTCAGTATCAAATCTCAAACTACAAATTATAATGTAGTAATCATTTAAATGATTTGTTACTGGCTTAAAAAAAAAAAACTAGAGATGCCAATCAGTGGAAGAGATTAGCTATCTCATGTAGAATCAAACAAACATAGTAGCATAGTATTTGATAAACCAAAAGATTCTAGGAAAAAGGGAACTAGGGAAAGTGCTCACTTCTTAAAGATTGCCAGGAAAAATAAAAAGCACTTTTTTAGAAATCCCATACCTTATTACAACATAAATTTCAAATTGTAACATGACTGACATAAAAGTGACATCATAAGCAAAGCCAAGGAACAAGAATGAAATTACCTTTTGATCTCTTGATAGTGAAATATTTCATGGCTAAATAAGCAATAGATATGTCTCTAATTAACCATTCCCTCTATTTTCTTTATCCTAAACACTCTTCCCTGTCACTTCCCTGTGTGTATTGTCTTTGTTATTGAAATATAAGTTTTTTGTAGGTTTAGACTCTCCTTCCATCTTTTATTTGCACATCTAGAGCTTAGCATAGAGACTGGCACATACTCAATGTTTGATAACATGCTCTTTCTTTCTTTCTTTGCACAAGTTTAATAAATTGAATTTGTACATTAAAAAATATAACAAGGATCACAAAACATGCAGTGGAAAATTTTAATTATATAAAATTTAAAATATTTGGATAAAACCCTAATGTACTTGGAATTAGAAGAGAAACAATTAACTGAGAAAAAATATTTGCATCAAGTTTCTCTGATAAAGGACCCACAACCAAGTTATATAAGGATTTCATTTAAATTTTAAAAATTAAGAGCTCTTTCTCAAAAGATAAATGGTTAAAGATGTGAATTGTCAGTAATCAAAGACAGAAATCCACACTTTCACAACTATATGTAAAAATGATTTAAATAACTAATCATCAGCAAAATGCAAATTAAAGAAATTCCCAGGTCCTACTTCATACACATTAAGTTGGTAAAGAAAACAGAAGAACAAAGGGAGAAATGTTGGATGGGATTCAGAAAAATAACCATGCTAGTATGCTCTGGGTGGAGCTATGAAATATTCTGCCCATTTTGGAAAACAATTTTAAACTATTTCCCAAAAGCTACTTAACAGTGCATGCCTCTTGTCCCAACTATGCCAAAACTAAGCCTATGTAACAATAAAAGAGTAAAATAATGCATGTATACAAAAAAGACAAATTATTGTATTTTTCATGGTTGCCAAAAATTAGAAACTAAGATGATACCCTTCTATTAAGAAATGTGTGAAAAATGGTGATCTATGAATATAATGGCATATAATTTTGCCATAAGAAATAATGTCATGGGGAGCAGCTAGGTGGCACAGTGGATAAAGCACTAGCCTTGGATTCAGGAAGACCTGAGTTCAAATCCAGCCTCAGACACTTGACACTAGCTGTGTGACCCTCATTGCCCGCAAAAAAACAAAAAAATATATATAATAATAATGTGATGTATAGTTTCAGAGGATATTTGGAAGACCTCTATGAATTAATGTAAAGGGAAATGAGGAGAAATGCTAGTACAATTCATACAATGACTACAGTATGAAGAAAAACAGTTTTGAAAGACTTTAGAACTCTGTTCAGTACAATGATACATTACAAGTCCAGAGGAACAAAATTAAACATGCTACCCACATCTCTCATACCAGAGAGATGATGGATTTAGAATAAACATGTTTTTTGTAAATACCTGATATTTGGATTTGTTTTGGGAGAATATACATTCCTGCTATGAGTGTATTATCTTTCATTGTTTTGGTGTCCAATTTTTTTTTTCTTTCAGGAGGCAGCTAGGTGGCTCAATGGATAAAGCATCAGCTGTGGATTCAAGAGGACCTGAATTCAAATCCAGCTTAAGATACTTGACACTTACTAGCTGTGTGACCCTGGCCAAGTCACTTAACCCTCATTGCACTGCAAGATGAAACAAAACAAAACAAAACAAAAATCTTTCAAAAATACAAATAAAAATAAATATTTTAAAATTCCATTTTCTTTTAAAGTCTATAGTCTCTCCTCTCCACATTGAAAAAGTAAGAAAAATAAAACTCATTACATACTAGCATACAAACAAAAAATCCTACATTAACCATGTTCCAAAACAAAAGAAAAAAAAATCTCAGCTTCCTTACTGATGTGGCAAAAATTATTGGAGTTTAGCTGACTCATTTGGGAGGGGACACACTTGGCCCACCCTGAAGTTACTTATGCTATTGATGTCAGAAGGAGAAACCTCTCCATAGGCAGTTTTTGAAGGACCTCCCCTTTTGGGAGAGGAAGATTGAACGCTGGCTGAGGGCAGGCAGAGATGCTTCAGGAATGCTCTTGCTCTGGCTCTCTCTCCTAGGTTTTCTTGGTGGCTTGAGTAACGAGCAGATGTCCCAGGTGTGGTGAGTGAACACAAAAGCCTTGCATTCCCTTGAATTAGCTTAATTGGAAATGATCTGGGGATTGTATAGACTTAGGTTAGAGTTAGGAGAATTTATCTATTTCTTTTTCCCTATTTCCTTATCTTTGATTTTTATTAATTTCACCTTTATTGTTTAATTAATTCCCAAGTAATAAAATCTGATCCTTTTGTGGAAAAGAAGCTGTAAGCCTCTTTTCTTATTGGCCTGGGAGAAATATCTAAAAGGGCAGTTTGGAGGGGAGGGAGCTTTGAACCTAGAGGTCCCTCATTATTTCCGGGACCCCAATGTTTGGTGAGTCACCCAATTAACACTCCATATATTAAATTTGGGCCCTACACTGAGTTCATCACCTCACTATCTGAAGGTAGGTAACATTTTTTATCACAAGTATTAAATAAGGTTGGTTTTTTATTGTTATTTTATTGTGGTTTGGGTTGATTTTGTTTTGGTTTAGTTTTTAGGAAGTGAGTTTATAAAACTGGTCATATATCAAGATCAGGTGTTAATCATCAGCTTGAGTACTGTGCTGATGCCCATGCAGTAATGGGAGATCTAAAAGAATGCCTGCAGCTTGTGGTTTCCTGATTATCAGTCCAGTAATTTCACAACCAGAAGTCTCAATCTCCAGGCCTGCAGGAGGCTAGCAAAATTGCCAAATGCTTCCTCAACTGCATTCAAATGTAACTTAGAAAATTTTATCAAAATAAATAAAAATACAAACAATAGAGACAATTCTTATTTATGATGTTCACAATTAATATTTAGGCCACACCATGCTTCTTCCCTGGGTCCCAAAGGGCAAATCCAAGATAACCCCAGGTAGTCAACTATACATGGGATTGAAGTTAGGCTTAACTAAACTGCCATACTTTATATATTTCAGCTATTTTTAACTTTTGTTTTTCTGTCATATTTTACTTAGTCAGTTTTTCCCCTCACTTTTAACTCAAAGTTTCAGTTTAAAGTATCTCTTACACAGAGTTTCAAACTATTATTTTTTTTCCTCCCCAAATTTTTACAAGTCCTGCTACACATCCTAATTATAATGGCCTGCTGCACAATAATATCTGGCCTTAACTTACTAATTTCCCAAGTATTTTAGAAGAATTCTGCAGCCCAAGTGAGTACAATAGACATCATTGCAGGAAACAACTTAGTGTATCTAGTTTAAAAAAACAAAGGCAAATAAGGCTGCCCGACATAAAAGATGTCTGAGTCTGAACCCTGGCAACACATTCCTGCTAATTTGAGCCTTACACAGTTTGGTGTTTGAATGCAGAAAAGAAATGGAGCTCTAAGATAGAAAACTACATCTAAAAATATGGTTGCAGGGGAAAAGAGCATTTGGGGAGGAATATAAATTAGGACATTACTGAAAAGTAAGCACAGAATTCAACTCCATATGTAATTCTCACTTTCAGTGTGAGCTGTATGCAGCAGTCCATTGCTGGGAGATGGAAATAAATCTCCTTCCTTTGCCCATCCTTTGGGAGGGGAAGGGGAGAGAGGAAGAAGATGCATGTGAGACTCCATTTCCTAGAATGCTTTATTACAAGGCTTAAGTCAAACCAGGAAGGGCCAGTGGTGAAGAGACAACTATGAGGAAGAAAGAGAAAGAAGAAGAGACTTCCCAGGAGATTAGTCAATAAAAATGCATTCATTAAGTGCCTTCTCTGTGTCAAGTATTTGGTAAGGGGCTTGGAAATGAAGACAGAAAATTTGAAGGAATCGAGGAATTTACATTCTAACCTTTAAAATAAGCTGCACTTATACCTGAAGCTGAAAGACAGATGATGAAAAGTCTGAGATAGAAATGTATGCTGTAACACTATGCAGAAAGAAGGCAAACTGCAGCTACAGAGCAGATGACAGTAGCAGTTGTAGGTACCTAAGAGAACTTAAAGTTAATGGCAAGAGTAGTAGCAAAGGCCAGGAGCTGGGATAATGGCCACTGCCATTGCTGAACTGTACCAGCATCTTTTCAGAAGCTTCTCCACATTACCAGTTGGTCTTATGAGTTTGGGAGTGAGATGGGGACGGAGTGTAATCATTCTTGAAGTAGGGAATTAATAAACCTCTTCTGCAGAGGTGATATATAATCAATTTTGTTTTCTTAAAGGAGTTGAAGTTGTCTTATTATTGCTCTAAATAAATATTCTATACATTATGTAGGTATATAGGAGCATGTCCTTATCCTTAACATGGTAACAACCTTGAGTTGCTTTTTAAGCATGCCCAGTTTGCCTAACATGGAGCCTGCTCAGTCTGTTACTCAATAAGCAAGGCAACCTCCTTTGATTGGATGCCTGCATCTTTAAAACTGGTGAAATAGGGGCAGCTAGGTGGCTCAGTGGATAGAGCACTGGCCCTGAAGTCAGGAGGACCTGAGTTTAAATCCGACCTCAGACACTTAACACTTACTAGCTGTGTGACCCTAGGCAAGTCACTTAACCCCAACTGCCTCACCAAAAACAAAAACAAACAACCAAAAAAAAAACACTGGTGAAATTGAAAATCTATCTCTCTTTCCCAACACTCTTTTTGGTTGTGCTTAGGCTCTCCCTGTCCCCCACCCCACCCCATACTCAGTCTTTCTGCAGCAATCTTTTCTGTTGCATCCAGAGGTAAATATCCTAGTTTACCCAAACTGATGACAGCAGGAAAGGAATGATTGAGAAAGGAAAGTTTATCATTTTCAAATCCCTCTCTTTTATCCTCACTCAGAGAACTGGGCTTGAGGATGTTTGGCTTTTTTCTCTGCTGATAATCTTCCGCCATTTCAGGTACCCAAAGTGATTCTCACAAACTATGAATTCAAGCCAGGATTGTAGGCAGGATAGTATAGTAAATCAACTAAGCATGGAAGCCCTGAGAAACCAGGGACTCGAAGCCAAGGGGTGTTTTGGACTTGGAAGTTGGACTGTACTCTATAGGAACATAGCTAAGTCATAAACTTAATAAACTTCTTTCCCCAGAGACTGAGGTGGTACAAGGTGGTAGGATGATTATGCCTCCCATGTGTGTGTGGAGAGTAAGCTAGTACATTTGTGATTTGAAGCTCTCTGGCTGTTAGTGGTATGGGAATAGGATGCAGATATCTTCCCTTAAAATTGAGGAAAGTTGGTGGGGTCTGGAACAGAGAGTCTAGAAAACCCTTAATCCCATTAATATTGGAAGATAACCCTAGGAGGTGAAGAGGAATGAAATCTAACACAGCTGACCTTCAGGTAGCAGGGGCTAAAGTCATCACTTTTACAGATTATTTGGCTCGAAAATACTCTTGGGCCATTCTTTGGTTGGTTCTGCTGCTCCAGAAATTGTCTTATGACTTTGTTTGGAGTTTTTTGGAGTAAATGTGTCAGTAGCTCTGAGCATTTACTGTCTTTCCTCCACCATCTTGGCCCCCACCCCCACCCCCATCTTGGCTCTGCCCCAGCATCATATTATTTGGAAGATTGGAATCCAATATCCTAAGGAAAGATCTAAAATGAGCCAGCTTTTGATTTTCTCAGAAATAAACCCTAAGTAAGGGCATAAGCAATAGAAAAAGTATCCAGAATAGTCTTAATTATTGATTGACTTCTAAAATTGAATCTGGGTCTATACTATTCATCCATAACTGCTTTGGGTGATGAATTATTTTATTAATACTGGGATCCTCATCCTTAGTGTCAAAGATATATAGAGATAGAGATAAAGATAGAGAAAGAGAGAGATAGCGATTCACACACACATATGTATGTATGTATGTATATGTATATATGTGTATGTGTGTGTATATATATATATATATTTAGAGGTCACTTTAGAGCCCTTTGAGACAAACTTCTGAATTTTATAGACATGAAACTGAGGCCCAAGAAGGCTAAATGGCTTTCTTTTATAATTCAGGTGCTGTTAAAAAGGGAATGAATGGGTTAGGAAGCTGTTGGTCTGCTGACCATTTGTTCTAAAGTACTATTGTTATGGGAATGCAGTGGAACCCCAAGAAACCTAAAGATCCAATGCCCCCAAAAATCTTTGTACTCTCCCCGGGGAGGGACAGCTCTGCCTCTCACCTCAGGAATTGGTTTTGCTGAGCAAGACCCTGGTTCACTGATATGCAAGATATGGATGGGTGCTGCATACCTTATTGATGCACCATTATTCCAACCCACCTCTCCCTGTAGTTACATTCCCTTCCCTATTATTTTTAATACCCTTCTCTCCCTTTTGTCGGGTAAAAATACAAAAGACCAATCTTCTCTTTATCCAGCAGTACAGTTACCAAGGAAATCTGTTCCCTGGCCATATTTCTCTCTCCTAATAAATCTCTTTATTTTATGAGATTCATGATAAGCCTTTAGTACTTTGGGTGAGCTAGCCCCCTATCCAGGTTGCAAGCCTCCCCCAAAACACTATGATTAAAAACTTATACTGTTAACTAATCTGTTTGGAGTTAGTTACATATATATTTGTTTTTTAAAGGGAAACAGTCTTTTTTCTCTCTCTCCCTCTTTCCCTCCCTGATGATGACTGCAACAATATCAGGGGGGTGGGTGAGAGAAATAAATCCAGAAAATTTTATATGATTGATAAAAGCAAGTAGAAATAAAGTTGTGAGCTATTTGTCCTGACAGTGAAAACAGTTTGGAAACTTTTGAGGGAGGAAAGCATTGTAATGTCACTTTAAGGGCTTTCCTGAAAAATATTCTGGAAGTACGAAAGAGTAATTGAGTTTGATTGGAAAATCTAGTTGGATATTTACAGTCTTGCAAACTAAAATACTGGCTAATTTTAAAGTTACTTTTAAATTGACGTGTGTGTTAAAATTAGGAATAACTGTAAATTATGAAATTCCTACCTGTTTTTATTAAGACTTTTAATTGTTTTGTTTCATCTAAGACAAAGAGGAAAGCACTGGAAGAATTTTGGAACCAAGGGTAAATTATTATTAAATTGGTAAATTATTTTATGGGAAAAGACACAAAAAAGGACCTTCTAGACTCCCCTTAATTTGTAAACTTGCCAGAAAAGAGCTTGTTATGGATTGTGAAATAGAACTGATATATCAATGAAAGAAGCAAACATGATTCCAGAGGAAGGATGGCAAAACATGCTACTATTTCCTCTTGGTAAAGAGTTGATGGTCTCAAGGTGTATAATAATGAGACATACACTTTTGAACAGGATCAATGCATGAATTTGTTTTGCTTACTAGGAATATCTGTTACAGGGTTGTTGTTGTTGTTTTTTCTTTCTTTCTTTCTTCTAGTGGAAAGGGGGGAGAAGTAGAATAGAGAATACTATTTTTTAATTGAAAAAATAAATTAAGTGGAATAGTGTTCTTTGATTAAATAAAGAAAATGATTTATTACTTTTGTAACTGATAATTCTTGATTTTATTGATCCTCAGCCAGAATTATGTCAATTGCCAAACACATTTCTTAAATATCTTAATGTTTTGAATTTTTAAAATAACAACTTGATGATGCATTTATTTTTTCCTTTACTGGCTATGGATGCTCTGGTCTGTACTATTCTAAAGTCCTCTAACAACAACAACAACAGCAACAATAAACAAAAAAAAACCCTTAACTTTATCCAATATAAAACCATTTGCATGGTATCATAACCCAATTTCTTCTTTCCATTAAAAGTTGGAGGAGAGAGTGGGATATGTCATTGTGACTATTTTTACTTCATAAATCACCACCTATCTCATCCTGAAAAAGTCATCCTAACTGTAGAGAATAATAATTGGAGCTATTGCTTATCTAGTAGCATCATTATGCTATTATTATGAAGGGCTTCAGCAATATTAGTTCAGAACAAAGGCAGTTTAAATAATTGGTGGAATTGTGAATTGGTTCAACAATTCTCAGAGAAAATTTTAAATTATACAAAAATAAAATGTTTAAAGAGTACATACATACTTTCTAACAGAGATATTACTGCTAGCCATATCATCTAACTTGTTCAAAGATTTTTAAAAATGTCCCATGTATGCCTGTAAAAGATTTATAGTTGGAGTTTTGTGGTACAAAAGACACAGAAACAAAATGGATGCCCAAAGACTGAACAATTTCTGGAAAATTGTGGTACATGAGCATGATAGAAAGTTATTGTGCTAAATGAATCAAAATATGGAGAATTTGGTAAAATATGAAAATATGTATATGGACTGATAGCTATGGAAAGAGAATGAGCAAAATAATATGTATGTCATGAACAATATAAATGAAAAGAAAAATAAAATAAGGCAGAATGTTGCATGATTATACAAGTTTTCCTTTTGTTTTAAGGGAAAGTTCATGGAGTAAGGAGGTAATTAGGGAACAGGTGGTGACTAGAGAAAATTTAGAAGTGAATATGATATGAAAATACACTAATAAAGTTTGTGAATGTTGTTTTTCTATGAATTATCTTTTAGACTTCCTTATTTCTTCAGAGTTCATTGCAAAATTCCAAAGTCTTTATTTTTTCTCACTCCCCATACAGTAGCAAAACCTTTGCTATACTATCTTCATAGACTCTCTCAATTGAACCTATCCCCTTTTTTTCATTTACATAGCCTTGCATGTTATTAAAGCCCCCATCATGTGATTCCTGGACTCTTCTGGTCTTCCCTTCAGTTGTTTTATTTGTTTTGTTTCTTTTCCTTTTCCCCATCTACAATCCAACCTTCCCACAGCTGCTAATATGATATTCTTAAATCAAAGCATTGACTATCATTTCCCACCTCAGTGAATTCCAGTGGTTCCTTATTGCCTTTTCTATCAAATATAATCTCCTCCCTTTCACCTTAAAGCCCTGTGTCAGCTGGCTCCAGATTACCTTTCCAATATCCCCTTCTCATACTTGCTGATATGCTCACTTTATCTCCATTTTAAACTGAAACTGTTTTCTCACCCAAACTGGAAAGAAACATTCATCAAATACCTATATTTAGTAGGTAAGTTGCTTATCTACTTTATGAATATTAACTTATTTGATTTTTAACAAAAATCCTAAGAGTGTGGTTCTATGATCATCTCCACTGTAGACTTAAGTAAATTGTGACAGAAGTTAAGTGACTTGTTCAGTGTCACTTAGCTAGTAAGCGCCTGAAGGTGAATTTGATCTGATGTTCCTGAATGCTGGCTCATAAATGCATCCACTGTCCACCTAATCTGGCCCTCTTATTCTTCCTCACATATGATTAATATCTGTGCCTTTGTAAAGGCTGTAATCTGGCTCTAAATATCCTCTTCTTTATCCCTGCTTCTTATAATACATAAGTTTCTTTAATCTTAAGTGCCACCTTCTAAGTGAGGCCTTTCCTGTTATCCTGTCTGGTAGTGCCCTCTCTCCACCTGCCTTCTTGCCAAGTTACATTGCATTTATTTTGTTTATATTTTGAGTGTACTTCTTATCTCCCTCCAGAGTATAAACTTTTTGAGGACAGCGATATTTGTTGGGATTTTTTTTCTTTTTTTATCCTGATGACATAGCCCAGTGCCTGGTACATAAAAGGTGCCTAATAAATGCGTGTAATACATTTCTGAGCTTCTAAATATCTTTCTTCTATTTGTGAAAGTTACTGAATATACAGCATATGCAGATTCACTCCTACGATCATATTAAATACTTCTATTAACTGCCATCTTATTGAATAGGCATACAGCACTAAGAATATGTAATACCCTTTGCAGCTTCTTACTATTTACAATGTATTAGCCCTCAAGATCTTCTGAAAAGGTTATTAAGTATGCTATGTTAATATCATAGCTGTGATTTAATTCCACTTTGAGACACTCCTGGGAGAAAACTCGAATATTAAAGTGCTCGAGGCAACAAGTGTAAACAACCTCCTGCTGGGTAATATTTTAGGAGGTCATGGGAGACCAGAATCTCTTATGCAGAGATTTTGTAATTTATGGCCTAAGTTCTGTTCTTCACTATGCAGCTACTAGATATGAGACTTAATTTAACTTTGTTCTCCATTCATTATTATATGTTGCAAGAAGCAACCAGGTGATGCCAGTAGATAGAGATTAGGACATTGAGTCAAGAAGACCCCGAATCTGAAGCATACCTCAGAGACTCCCTAGCTGTGTCACCCTCAACGAGTCATTTAATCCGTGTCTGTTTCTCCATCTATAAAAGGAGGATAATACCACCTACCTCACAGAGTTTTTGTGATAATCAAATGAATTAACATTAAAAAATCATTTTGTAAATCTTAAAACATGATATAAATGCTATTTTTAGAAATAGTATTATATGCTACCATAGAGTTTATTAATCTGCCATTGATTTTTATCCTTTCTTAAGGATTAATATTTTATTTCCTTCATGTTTACATTTATAAATAGGGTTTTATCTATGAGCCTGGGTGAGTCACTTTATCATTCAGCCTCAGTTTTCCCATTTGTAAAATGAGATTAACTCTAGCACTTATAAACTATGTGGCACAATGCCTGGAACATTTGACTTGGAGATGGGAACTCCTAAGTTCAAACCCAGACTCAGACACTTACTAACTTTTTGATGCTGAACAAGTGACTTAACTTTCATGTGTCTGTTTCTTCTTTTGTAAAATGGGCATAATTCACTTCCCAGGGTTGTTGTGAGATTAAATGAGACATCATTTGTAAAGTGCTTTCTAAACCTTGAAGTACTACATAAATGATAGCTATTATTATTGTATGATGATTATTTTATGGGATTGTTGTGAGGATCAAATTCAAAGATATGCTAAGTGATTTCTGAACCTTAAAGCACTAGATTAATGGAAACTATTGTTGTCAAATATGTTACATCAACTGATCGCCATTTATTAAGAACTTACTATGTACCAGGCCCTCACTTAACCATCAAAGTTCTTAAATGGAAATTTTCTTCAGGGTTACAAAGCCTTTTAGTGTGTGGGTTGGTAATTATCAGCTCCTCTTTAAAGATGAGGGAAAGACTCAGAGCGATTAAGTGCTTTTCCCACTATCCATCAAACATCTCATCAATCTTAAAATCAGGGTCCAAGTTCAAGTGCCTGACTCCAATTTCAGCTTTCTTGCTCCTAACACCGCATTGCCTTTGACTCACAAAATAACCCTTTGTGGTAAATATAAAAATTATATTCATCTTGCAGCTAAAAATATGGCACTCAGTGCCTTAAGTGGTGAATTGTAAATGAGCAGTTCATATGCCCAATGGGTGACAAAGGAATAATTGGATACCCAGGATTCTGGTTCCAGTTTCTAATTATGGTGGTCTATTACATCTCTCTACCTCACTCTCTGTGTAAAATGAGCATATAAATTAATATAAGCAGTATCTATCTAGACATCATTTATATTGTCAAATATTAAAATATAGCTTTTGTATCTGCCTGTTTCCTAGAAACAGATCAGAGAAATAATGTTTAATATCTCCTACAAATTAATAAACAGATAAGAGAAAATACATCATCTTATTTCTCCTACAATGAACCAGATCAGAGAATAGGATATATCTGCCTGTCCCCTACAGATCAGAGAAATAATGTTTAATTTCACCTACAAATCAGAGACAGACAGAAAAACAACATACCTGTCCTCCTACAAAAACAGATCAGAGACAGACAGAAAAAAAAACATAATATCAACTTAATATTTTATTGTCCCAAGAAGAAAGATAACAAAACATGACCAGGTGGAGACTTCCTTCCTAAGAGAGAATCTCAGGGGACTCCCCATTTCTGAGAGTATATATGATTTTAGTCCACTGATTATAGGGCATTGTCAGTTTCAATAGTATGATACAGCAATCACCCCAGAAGCAAAAAGTAGTTTAACAATTTCAGTTATAACAAGTATGGAGGAAACACAGAAGCATCATGATAAGACTACAGGATTCCAAAAAAGGGTTTGGCAAGGATGAAAATACCCAAATGTTACCATAAGATAGGGACTTACTATCCTGAGGCTAAAGAAGTCACTAGGTAGGGTCTTTTATCTGCTAGCTATCTGGGTTCAGGTTTGGAGTTCAGTTGAAGGACATTTTGCTCCTATTAATCCAGGGTTTCATAAAACTCTCCTTGGATAATCCAGGTGATCCATATATTCATATTAACAATATTATATTAATATATACTGTTTGAAGTGTATATATATGTTTATGTACATGTATATGTACATAAATATATGACTTCATGATTTCACTACTTTAAAAAAATCTCCATATTAGCTCATCATAAAAGTTTTTTCTTTAAAATAAATAATAGCCACTTAATTAGTATCTCAGTCCTTTAAAATATCCATGATTTGGGAAAATTGCCCTGAAATTCTAGAAGAAGCAGCTAAAATAGTAATTGAAAGAATCCACCTATCATCTCCAGAAAGAGATCCACAAAAGAAAACTCCTAGGAATATTATAGCCAAATTCCAGGGCTCAGTTCAAGGAAAAAATATTGCAAGCTGCCAAAAAGAAAGAATTCAAGTACTGTGGAGCCCCAGTTAGGATAGCACAAGATCTAGCAGCTTCTACATTAAAGGACCAGAGGGCATGGCATATGATATTCCAAAGGGCAAAGGAAATGAGATTACAACCAAGAATCACCTACCCAGCAAAACTCAGCACTATTTTTCAGCAGAAAAAATGGGACTTTAATGAAAAAGAAGAATTTCAGATATTTGTGATGAAAAGACCTGAACTGAATGGCATATTTGACTTTCAAATACAAGACCCTAGAGAACCATAAAAAAAAAAAAAAATTGGAGCTGGGGGACATACCTGGGGTTGTACAGTGGGTTACTGTCTTGTGTCTGAGGCCAGGTTTTGGCTGGGAACCCCTGGGTCCAGGGGTGATAATTGTCCACTTTGTCACTTAGCTAGATGATAACATCTTTAGGGTTAAATTGAGGGGTGAAGGGAATTCATTGGGGGAGGGGGAAGGGCAGAAGCAAAATCCTACATGAAAGTAACAGGAAAAGGTTTATGGAGTGGGGGAAGAGATGGGAGAGGAGCAGGGCAGTAAATGAATTTTACAATCATCAGAAAAGCCTCAAAGATCTTAAACTCATCAGAGCTGCCTCAAGGAGGGACTAATAGACACACCCAACTGGGTGGAGAAACCTACTTAATCTGGGCAGTAAATGAGCCTAACACTCATCAAAATTGGATCAAAGACCTCAATCTCATTAGAATTGGCTCAAGGAGGGAATAATGTACATACTCAATTGGGTGGAGTAATCTCTATAACCCTGCAGGAAAATAGGACAGGAAATGGATAAAGAGAGAGGGGCAAAATAAGGAAGAGCAGAGTGGGGGAGGGGACAGACAGAAGAAAATCCCTTTTGAAGAGTGATAGGATGAAAGAAGAGGGATAATAGAATAAATATCATGGGGAAGGGAATAGGATGGAAGGGAAACAGTTAACAATAGTAATCATGAAAAAGAGAAAAGGGGAAAATTGTACAAAAAATATTTATAGCAACTCTTGGTGGAGGCTAAGAATTGAGAATCAAGGGAATGTCCATCAATTGAGGAATGATGGAAAAAACTGTGTTAAATTATTGTAGTGGAATGGAGTTGTGCTACAGAAAATGACAAACAGGATGATCCATGAAAAACCTTGAAAGGCTAGTGAACATTGATGTATAATGAAGTGAGCAGAGCTGAGAGGACATTTGCGTTGTGACAGCAGTATTGTTCAATGAGTAATTGTGAATGACTTAACTACTCTCAGAAGTGCAATGATCCAAGACAATCCCAAGGAACTAATGAGGAAGCTTACTATGCACCCCTATAGAAAGAACTGATAAAAAGAACACTTGTGGATTGTACATATATAACCTGATTGCAATCTTGTGGAGGGAGGGAGGAAAGGGAGGGAGGGAGGGAGAAAACTTTAGAACTCTAAATCTTATGAAAATGAATGTTGAAAACTACCCTTACATGTAAATGGAAAATAAAATAAATGTTTGTTGAAAAAAAAATATCCATGATTTTCTCTATATGTGAATTCTTTCTTGATCCCAACTACTACATTCTGTAACTCTATAGAAAGTCTTCATCAGTTCCTGTGTGGACTTCCCCATGCAAAAAAGAAAAAGAAGACAATTTCCCTTCTGGCATAGATATATACAGCACATGGATTTTACAAAAAATGAATTGAAAACAATCTTTGCATATAATTGGAATATAAAATACTATGAACATCAAAAAATGACAGTCCATGATGATATCAGAATATATCTTAAATTTAAGTATGATCTCCTATGAAGAATAGTACCAAAGCTTACCATTAGCCAACTCCACTTAATGTCAGTCAATAAGCATTTGTTAAGCACATACTATGTGTCAGGTACTATGCTAAGCACTTCAGATGCAAATATAAGTTAAAATTAAAAAAGAAGATAGCTACCCTCAAAGAGATTATAAACAAAGGAGGGAAGACAACCCACAAAAAGAAGCTAAAAAGCAGTATGGGGAGGGAGCAGAGTGCATAAGTACCTAGTTTTGGACACCTGATAGAAGTCTAAAGTCCAAAATCAGTATAGCTAGTGGAAATAGGGAGAAGACTGTTCTGAGCCCCTTTCTTAAATAGAAGCCATGGAGTTCATGATCCTACTATCCAAGAAAAAGTCCAATCAGAGAGGGTAAGGGTAATATTGAAATGTTTGCACTAGGCAGATAGAGTTTTGCAGGACTGTAACTATAGGCCAATTTGAAATTGCAAAAATTTTCATGATATTCAAAAATGTCCAAAAAAAAAAAAGTCATTGGTGGTTTTCAATGAGTTTGGAAAATTAAAACAGAACTCTTTCAGCACTGACATGATAAATTCATGTTTATAGAACTGGGATTTCTATTACTTCATAATTCTACATTCTTGCATTCCAGACCTATGAGGACAGAAGCAATCTACATTTGTTTCCCTTCACTTTGATATGAAGAAACTTATGAGAAAGAAGGAAAGAGATTTCTTTTTGATGATAAAGTAAACTTTGAGAGCCTCACCATGGTCCATTCCATACAGACACCTTGGGTAATGAGCTCTCCTAGAAATATCAGAGACAAAATAAAAGCGAATCTTTCCTTTATTCAATGAAAATGAGACAGAATGAGAAAATCAATATCAGAAGAATTTTCCACTATAATTATCTTTGAGGCCTGGATTTCCAAAATGTGACAGTCTTTTACATTTCTGATTATTGCAATTTGAGGACTATGGGATTTTGTGAAAAATAACCAGTTTATGCATCAGTTTCCTTCAGAGGGAAATAGTTGTCTCCTAAGTCACAGTGATTTTATGAGGATTAATGAGGTAACATTTTAAAATTACATTTAGCTCCTCAGTGATAAGAGCTATCTAAATTGGAAGTAGCCCATTAAAAGTGCAAAAGTGTAAGAGATTGTAGTAAAACTCCATTTATAAAATGGAGCTTAAAATTTAAATAATTGCCCAGAAATCAGGACTTTGGACCAATTACTGGACATTCAATATATGTCACTTGAGAAAAATTTTACAGAAAATCTTTTCTTCAATTCTAACTTTTGCTTATTTCATGAAATAGATAATTTAACACTAAATAAGGACATAGTTACATTCCTCAATGTATCACTGCTGACTGCTAAAAAAAGAATCATATTAAATTGGTAGTCAGAAGCTTTCTAAAATGATAATTGGATACCAGAGTCAAAGAACACCATTTGATTGGAAAAAGCCTGTTACAGAGCCAGAAATAAAAGATGTGTCTTCAAGGATGAGCCACATTTCTTTGTTCAAAATATAGGGTATTTTATTTTTCCATAAGAGTTTCATCAGAGTTGTGAGAGAAAAAAATATTCAAGACAAAATTTTGACTCCTCTAGCTCAAGGATATCATGGGTAATTAGTTATATTTTTCATTCATGCAGATTTAATTATGCTATAGCTGTTTTATGTAATATATTTTTGAAAAAATCTTGTAGTTTTTACTTCACCTTTCATTAGTAAGGAGTTGGAAAACAAAAAACCAATTTGTATTGATTGCCTATTAAGGGTATAGCATTCTGTTAAAATATTAGAATAAACAAAGGGAAAAGGAACCATATCTGAATTAGTGGAACTATCAGTATAATTAATATTTAACAGTAATATAGTCAAGGTTTCCAAATAAAATACTTTTTATTTCTATAATTTTGTTATGGAGAACCATGTTATAATTGAGAAAACTTGCATGTTGTGCTCTAAAGGAGTATTCAATCCCTGTCCACCCACCCTCCAGAAAAAGGACAAAGGTGACAAAATAATTGATAGAAGGCTAATATTATAATTTCAGAGGCAATATTTGTTGTTACCGTTAGAACAACCAGTGCCATGTACTTCTGACACAGAGATAATTTCATTGAAGAGATAATTTCATGATTTATGCAGAGTTTGTTGCAGACTAAGACAAGGTATTTGTAGAATTCTGGTGAGGTTTGAAAATGACTCTCCTCTGCCCTCTTCACTTAATGATTGCTGTTCATAGTACACTTTGTACCTTCACTAACACCCATGCCAGAAGAGAATGTCCCAGCTTCAGAGATAGTTCTTTGCTATATTTGGAGATCTTCAAGCAAACAATCAATAACTACTTATTAGATATATTTCTATCCACATAGTAGTCGACACAGAGAGAGAGAAGTACACATACTTATCTTTCTGTATGTGTATGTGTATGTGTGTTTATTTGAGTTCACTATATATTCAAGCTGAATTGCAGAGGAAATTCTTCAGGTACAGTTTAGACCAGGTAATGTTACTTCCAACTCTCAGACTGGAAGATTCTATATATATATATATATATCCCAAATGTCAAGTTTTGATGGGAAAGAGACAGGTTTTTTTTTTTACTTTTTTTTTTTTTTTTTTTTTTTTTAGTGAGGCAATTAGGGTTAAGTGACTTGCCCAGGGTCACAGAGCTAGTAAGTGTTAAGTCTGAGGCCAGATTTGAACTCAGGTATTCCTGAATCTAGGGCCACTGCTCTATCTACTGTGCCACCTGGCTGCCCCTACATTTTTTAAATAAAAAAAATATATATTTGTAAAAATATCAAAACAGTCCTTTTTTCTGCCCTCCTCTTTTCTTCTCCTCCTACCAATATTGTAACCATGAATTATCTACCTTTCCTCCTACTCTAAACTCTGATTAGAGATCAAGTGAATTCTCATAGGTAAGAGAGGAAATATTGAAGTATCTTCAGACTGCTTCAGTCCAAAGAAGCATTGCAGTGTGAGACAAGACCAGGTTCTGACAATATTGTAGTATAACACTTTGGTATCCCCTTGCAGGACAAAGGCCTTATTTCATCCATGCTTTATCTAGGAAATTTTTGCAGGGTGCCAGGAGATTTTAGGTGGGAGAAGATGGATTCAAATATCCCACCATGCTCTATAGTTACTCTTAAGAAAGATGTTACAGGATACGATGTCATGTCATAATACATATTAATAGTCACGTAACAATGCCTACCCTAGGCCCACCTCGTGAAGGCTGGTTGGGTTATATTTTTTCTCTCTCCGTGGTACTATGGTGATTTTAAAGGGATTAAGAGGTCTAACCATTATGAAAATGCCTCCAAACCCCACTGAGAGTATTCCTTTAATTGTAGGAGAACATGGCAGGCCCATTTGTTAGAGTCGAAGTAAAAGAGAGTGAGAAGGGAAAGGAAAGACCCTTCTCTCTCAGCAGGTCAGTTCATGAAATTCTCACCCTCTTGACATACTAAATAAGCATTACCAAAAAATGAGATGGTAGAAGAGAGAGCAAATGGCTCACTCAATCTCACCAATTTTAAAGACAAAGTAGGCTACCTTCACTGCATTATAGGGAATGCTGTAGGCTCCATATAAGGTAAAATGGGCATACTCAAAAGACCCCTGAAAGACATCTCTGTTTTAGGGGAACTGTGAATATTAATGCATGCCTGGGTTACACTATAAATGTACCTCAGCAATATTCTTTTCTTTTCCTTTTATTTGGGCAATGACAATAGCTGAGACAATTGGGGTTAAGTGACTTGCCCAGGGTCACACAGCTAAGTAAGTGTCAAATGTCTGAGGCCAGATTTGAACTCAGGTCCTCCTGAATCCAAGGCCAGTGCTCTATCCACTACACCACCTAGCTGCCCCTCAGCAATATTCTTGTAAAATTCCTGTGCACATCATGAATCTAGAATCTGAAAAAAAAAATAGATCTGACTTTTGAATCATAGAACTATAGTCAAAGAATCACATACTTAAGAGAGCTGGTCCAACTGATGCCTGAACCCCTCTATATAACCTAAATGCTTATCCAGACTCCATTTAAATATCTCCATTGACTAGGAACCTAGCCACTCTAAGAAAAGTATATCTGATTTTTGTCAGCTCTTAATTCTAAGGAAATTTTCTCTTACACTGACCAAAATTTGCCTCCTTTTTATCTTCAATACATTCATTGTAGCTATCTCCAGAACCAATGAGAACAATGTTTAATCAATCTTCTAAATGACAAGTCTCCAATTATTTGACCCCCATCATGTCTCCCTTGTTTTCTCTTGTCTGGACAAAACATACCTGTTTCTTCAAATATTCCTAAGGAATTGTTTCTAAACTCTCTCATCAGCCCAGTTGTTCTCCTTTTGGCATTTTTCCACTTGACAATAGCTGTAATTAAAATATGGTTCCCAGAACTATATGAGACACACTAACCAGGACAAAAATATAGTGAAAATATCACCTAAATCATTTTCTAAATTATGGTTCAGTTAACAGAGGCTAAGATGGTTTGATTTTTTTCCTGTTTTTTAGTTTCCACATAAGCCTTTAACCCTTATTAATCTTTTATCCAACTAAAACATTTAGATGAACAGCTTTCTTAACAAATCTCTTTCATTGTCAACTCATGAAGTCAAATTTTGGAGCCCAAGTGCAAGATGGGACACCAAGTAAATTCCCCCTGTCAGGTTCTGCCCTCTGTCACAGTCTGTTAGGGTCTTTTTGGATCTTGATTCTGATATCCACTTTATTAGAAATCCCTCCAAGCTTATCTGCTACATATTTGAAAAGTTTGCCATCTAGTTTTTCATGAAACTTATTGATAAAAATGGTTGAACAGAACTGGGCTAACAAAATATTCCTAAGAGGTTGATGAGCTTCATTTCAGGATTACATTGATCCAATAACAAATACTCTTTGATCCTGGTTTTCCAACCAGTTCTTCATTTGTCTAGACTCACTTTCAACCACATTTTTTTTCAAACTATTTAAATAGGATACCATAAGAAACTTTGTCAAATGGCTTGGTGAACCTGAGATATGCTATATTCACCAATTTCCCTGACCTGCCTATCAGGTATTCCTGAGAAAAAAGAAATTAGGTTGGTCTGGAATATACACATCCATCCATACACACATCCATTCACATTCACATAATACAGGCTTACATGCATACACACAATATGTGTTTATGTGTATACATACATACATGTATGCATGCATAGATCTATGCATGCGTATATGTATATGTGCATGTAAAAGATTAATACATATATATATAAATATACATACATACATAGATACATACAAACATGCATACACACATTTATTTATTCATTCATCCATCCATTCACTTATTTTTTTACTTATTTATCCATCTATTTGTTTATTTATTTACTTATTTATTTGGAGTACAATTGCTGACTCATTTGCTCCCTCTTCCCTTTCTAAGGGGTCATAAATAATCTCTTAAAGATGTCATTTTAGGAATTTTCTTTCCCATTGACAGATGTTACAATTATCCATTTATAGTTTGAAGTATCTACCTTCTTTCTCTTTAAAAAAATAAATTTCTATTTGCTTATTCTCCGCTTTTCTTCTGCTTAACTTGTTTTTAATGATATCAGTCATAAAATTTTGTAATACTTCTTTAGGCAGTGAAGATCCTGGAGGCATTTATATATCTATAATCAGAATCATAGAAACATATGATCACTGATTTAGAAGGGATATCATAGGCCATCTTGCAGTCTCCCAGCTAGGGTAAGAATTCCCCATACAATGTTCTCTGTTTGCAGATATCGTAACTGGTGCTATTCCGCCAAATTGGCATTGTTCCACCCATTATTCTTCTTTTGGATGTAGTTGTTCAGCTATCTGTGGATACAGCTCATCCATCATTTAGCCTATAATTCATTGCCTTAGTAAAATGGATATCATGAAAGTCTATGTCAAATACTTTGCTAAAATAAAGACACAGTATCCCTATGATACCTTTATTATAATTTAGCACCCTTATCATAAAAGAAAATGGGATTAGTTTGGCATGGTTTGTTTTTAATGATCTCAAATTGAATCCTAACAGAAGCTTTATATTGTTTTCTAAATACTCAAAATATTCTTTCAATAATCTATTTTAGAAAATTCATTAACTTTAACAGTCGAGTTTTCTAAAATCTATGTCTTTTCTTTTTTAAAACAATCAGGACATTTGTCATCTCTGGTCCAAAGATACCTTTCATGATTTCTAAAAGATTATCAGTGCCTCAGAGATAATATCTTTAAGATTTGTTTGTACCATCCTCCACTCCTCCTGCCCCAGGTTCTTATGTAATTTATCTTAACATGGAGACATGGAATCATTTTAAGTTTCTAGAAACTTCTTACCTGTTTTGTATATTAATTTCATGTAGCCTCAGTCTGCCCAATTTGATTTCATGAGGAAATTTTATAACATTTTTTATATAAGCATATTTGAGATCAGAGTATACTTAGACCTAGTCTAATAAAATCAAGTAATATTTTGATAGTTTTTTTAAAAGATCCTTCACATCTAACACCTAACTACATTATGAATGTACTCTAGGAATTGTGAGTTTTCTCTAGGAATATTTTCATATTTGTCTTTGTTTCTGACAAGAGCTATGATTGTATGACTATGGGGAAATCCTGCTATGAAAAATCCTATTAGTAATTCATATCCTTAACTCATGTATAAGTTAGAGAATTGTCTAAGGCACTGAGATTTTTAAGTACCTTGCCTGTAGGTATTCCAACCCAGGTTTATTGACCCTGATGTTGGCCTTCTATCAACTAAGGCAAAATGCTTCTCCTAGAAATCTGATTTTAGATACTATGTGGAATTTAAAATATCAAGTTGAATATCTTTCCAAAAGAAAGACCTGGATATAAGGCCTTCAAAAAAATTGGATTTGTAGGTACTGTTAGAAAGATAAGAGTCATAACTTCCAAACTTTAAAACAATATGGTTGGTTGCCAGAGCTTTATTCTTCATCTTTAAATAACTACTTTTTTCTTGCTCCAATTTGAGTATGAATTTCTGTCTACCATCCGAAACTTTTTGGATTTAATTTAGTTTTATTGTTAATATGTTGTATCCACTTGGTTCAAGGGTGAAAATGCAACATCAACTTCTTTTCTGTTTGTTCACTTGGTTTTGATTTCGTTCATATAAAATTAAATAACCAATTTGTTCCTTCAAAAAATGTCATTAGAGATGGCCTGGGAGGACACATTTGAATCCTAGTAATTTGGCATTGCCCTTATGTAGATTCTACTTGCCTCAAATTTTATTAGATTATTTTATGAATTGTCTATTCATTTGTTTGTTTTCTCTCACACACACTTACTTGCTTGAATGAATCACATGTTAAATTATAATTTTAATTAAAATATCTTACTAGAAGGTTCCTTCCTGATTAAATGCTAATAAAACTAAACAATTTTTTTTAAAAAAAGGAAACATGGTGGGTGATATCAAGGAACTCTAAGTATTTCAAATTCAAGGGGGCAGCTAGGTGGCACAGTGGATAAAGCACTGGCCTTGGATCCAGGGGGACCTGAATTCAAATCCAGCCTCAGACACTTGACATTTAATTAGCTGTGTGACCCTGGGCAAGTCACTTAACCCTCATTGTCCTGCAAAAACAAAACAAAACAAAATAAAACAAATCAAATTCAAATGAGATTTACATCTATGAATACATGTAAGAGTTGCCTTCCTTGATCACCATCTTCAGTCTCTAAATCACTCTGTCTCTGCCTTTCACTATTTTCTTGCTATTTCCCCTACACCCTTCCTTCCTCCCTCCTTTGCTTCCTTCCTTCCTTCCTTCCTTCCTTCCTTCCTTCCTTCCTTCCTTCCTTCCTTCCTTCTGTACCTTATGTTTCTTTAACAATATAGAGGTTTTTGTTTAAACACCTTTTAAACCCATCGTCATCCATTTTACTGTGGCCAAAAATGTATATATTGATACTTATAATGTTTATGTGCTAATTGCTTTAAGTGTGTTCTGTTCACTACACTCTAAGATTAGGATATCAGTCAATCTCAACATATTAATTAAGACTCAGCTAGTTCCTTGATAATCTTATATTCAACCTATTTTACCTGGAGATGACCAAGTTATTGCATACATCCCTTGGTTAAATTTGAATTCTGGATTCAAGTTCAATATCTTTTTTCCCCACAGCATTTGAAGGGATGTGAAAAAACTGGAAAACTACTACCACCACTAATCTCAAAGAGATTTTTAAAAATAGAAAAGGACCTCCATGCACAAAACATTTATAGTAACCCTTTTTGAGAGGTCAAAGATTTGATTTTGAGGAGCTGCCCAACAAATGAAGAATGAATGAACAAGTTGTGGAAGGAATACTATTGTGCTATAAAAAAGACAAGCAAGGTGTTTTCCGAAAAATTTGGGAAGACATATAAACTCATGCAAAGTGAATTGAGTAGAACTTGAAGCACATTGTACACAGTAATTGTAATATACAATGCTAAACTATGAAGTACTTAGCTATTCTCAGAAATACTATTCAAGATAATTCCTAAGGACCTATGATGAAAAATGCTATCTACCCCAGTCAAAGAAATGACAGTATCTGATGAAAGAAATGACACTATCTGAATGCAGATAGAAGCATAGTTTTTAAAGAAAGAAAAAAAAAACCTTTCTTTTTCTTTAGTCTGATTTTTTTTCCCCACAACATGGCTAATATAGAGGTATGTTTTTCTTGACTGCACAAAATAATCTATATCAAATTGGTTGCCTTCTCAAGGAGGGGGAAAGGGAAGCCGAGAGAATTTGAAGTCAAAAGTTTTAAAATATGAATGTTAAATGTTTATGTATAATTGCAAAAATATTTTTTAAATAAATAAAAATTTTGTCCTCTGTTCTTCTCCCATGTACCTTAAGAATTTTTCATTTAATGAATCCAAGCAGCATTGTGGTATAATTGCAAAATATATCCAAGGGACAGGTAGGTGGCACAGTGGATAGAGCACTAGCCTTGGAGTCAGGAGGACCTGAGTTCAAATACAGCCTCAGACACTTAACACTTACTAGCTGTGTGACCCTGGGCAAGTCACTTAACCCCAATTGCCTCACCAAAAAAAAAAAAATCCAAAAGTTTAAGTAACATGGTTTTCAGTGAAGCTATAAAACTTTATATCTTCCATGGACACAAAACATCAATTCAGTCTTGGATACAGCTTCCATTTTGGCCTGAAAGCTATACTCAGTCCTTTTTGGAGAGTAGTGATGCTGAGTTGTAGACCAGGTGGCCTAATCACAGCTTAAATTGTCTTTTTGAATGATATTACATTTCAAATCAACATTTCTCAAAATTATAGTGTTGGTTACCTGCTAATAATAATAATAATAATAATAATAATAATAATAAT
Source organism: Dromiciops gliroides (assembly GCF_019393635.1). Classification (NCBI taxonomy): domain Eukaryota; kingdom Metazoa; phylum Chordata; class Mammalia; order Microbiotheria; family Microbiotheriidae; genus Dromiciops; species Dromiciops gliroides. Next base: position 65,776,501 of record NC_057866.1, on the reverse strand, counting down.
AATAATAATAACAACTAGCATTTCCATAGCACTTTATGCTTTTCATGACATTATATATATAATATTGTAATTGATCTGTACAACAACCCTAGAAGGAAGAAATTATTTTTCTCATTATGCAGATGAAATGAACTAACACCAAGAGAAATAAATTGACCTGCCTAGGGTCACACAGCTAATTATTATCTATGACATAAAATGAACTCTGTTCTTCCTTAATCCCAGGTTAGGGCTGTATTCCCTATACCAATATCTATCTTTATATTGTGAATAGTTTTCTATGTGGATGTCAATTCCACTAGAGATATCAGTATTCTTGGATTGATCTTGTATATGTAGAATACATGACAAAGTCATGAGTGCAGAACTGAGTCAGTCTTTGTTATAATAAATAAATGTTATATAAATGCTATAGCTGTTTTGACCAGCTTATTCAATAATCAATGATAATTTTTTCTTTATCGTGCTAAAACTTTTTCAGAACCTCCTTTTTCCTTTCTCCTTCTTAGTTAATATAGAATTTTAAAATAAATATTTATAGACTTTTTAAGTATTGCCATCTGTTAATGCTTTACTAAAATACCCATGTTTGGAGGGATCAATGAAATATTCACATTTTGCAATCAATGTAAAATTATCTTTTTAAAATATGGGATCAGGATTGCCTTTGAAAGTTGGTCAGATGATCTGCTAATAATTCATATAAAATTATGAAGTGCTTTAGCTAAAAATATAAATATTTTCTGTTACTGGTGCTTTCTAGATTTTTGGAAATATTATAGTTTCAGTCACTTTTTAAAAACTGTTTATTGCCTCAATGTTGCCTAAGCTTTTTGTTTTTTCAGTTGATCCAAAGTATGCTTTAATTGCACTCTACTTCCTTGGATCATAGAAAAAACAAAACATTTTCCACATCTTTAGAGGTTCTCTCTCCTCTATTTTTTTCCTCCATCTCCTCTTTCTTTTGCCCCTCTCACTTACTTATCTCTTCTCCCCCCTGCTCATTCCTTCCTTCTTTTCTTCTTTCTTTTTGTTTCTGCTTCTTATATTCAATCAGTTTACGGGAGGGGAAAAATGATAAAGCAACTTGCAGCAATTTAACCTGGTTTTGTGGACATATATTTAGAGCTGGAAAAGATCTTAGTCCTTACCTAGTCTCAACCCCTCACTCCCAGAGGGCCTTGTCCAAGGCTAAATAGGTAAAAAGTATCAGAGTTTAGAGTCACATACAGATACCCTTTCATAGTACTGCACTGCCTCAAGTGTTCCTTAGTTAGTCCCAGAGGGAATTTAGACCAAGAGCCAATAAAGCTTATTAAGAAGTTAGCATGACCTGGTCAAACTTAAATATATGACCACATCTAAGATTTCCTAACCATTTAACCTTATTGATTGGAAATGAGGTAATAGAGTCACATTGCATTAAGGGAGAAGAAGAGACCTGAAATAGGTCTTTGCCATCATTTAGTCCAACCTAGCCATATATGACCAAAAGCAAACCATTTAACCTCTAAATTTCTTCATCTTTGAAAGACAGATAATAATACTGTGTAGTACTTACCACATAGTGTTACATGAAGAAAGCATTATATAAACCCTCACATGAGTTAATAGGGATTTATCCTTATTTTACAGATAAGGGGACTAGATCCCTGAGAATTGAAGTGATTTAGCAAAAAAAAAAAAAAAGGCATAGAATTTAGGAATGGAAAGCACCAAAGAAATCACCTAATCCTACCCTCTTACAAATCTATCTTATGGCTCCCAAAAGAAGCCTTGTCAAAGCACAAGAGATTGGCATCCTGATTTATGATGGTAAAAAAAAAAATGTCTATAGCTACTCTTCACCTGGCTTTCTGGTTGACATATTTGTTCTAAATAGTCCCTGATCCTAAAGGTACATAGACTGTGACAAAACAAAATAAGTTTTAGATTTTCTACAGTACAAATAATGTTGACTATTAAGAACATATTCCCTGGAAGGTCAAAATATTCACTGGAAGAAGTAGATGATAGATAGACAGACAGACAGACACATACATAAATGCATGCATGCATAGATAGATACATAGATACATAGATAAATGCATAAATACATAGACATAGATACATAGATACATCACCAGACCGACAGATGATTTAGCATTATAGAAAGCAGAACCAAGTCACTCACCAGACTTTGCAGATACATTCACCTATATTCATTGAATTGTATTGGAATAGAAGGTAGAAAAGCAAATATATCATGAATAATGCCTCATAATCTAACTTTAACTATATTGATAAAGATTATCCCTGGAAGGGTGTTCAACCTGCCAATTAGACACTCTAGCATTAGCAAAATTGCTTTACTTTTAAATTATCTGCATGAAGGAGCTCACCTAAACATCAACACACTGACCTCCTTGTATCCAATTACTTCCCCTTAATATTATAACAATCGAGTTAGCTGTATGATCTTGGACAAATTAAAAGTTTCTTTCAGCATCAGTCACCTCAAATGCAGAATAGGTTCAATAAAACCTGCTCTGCCCAAGTCATAGTGTTTTAGAGAAAATTAAATGATTCATTGTCCTTGAAGAGCTTATATTTTTCCTTTGCAAAGACATAGTGATTGGAATTATTCTCCCCTAATTTTCTCCTTTTACAATATACAGTTTCCTTCAAAACTCAGATCAAGTGCTATGTCCTATACAAGGCCTTGTAACATAATGAAAAAAGGGACTGAATTTGGAATCAGAAGCTGTGGTTTAAAGGCCTGTTTTAATAACTTCATATTTTTGTAAACATAAATTCTCTAAATCTCATTAAATGTGTATATGTATGTTTTGGTTTTTACATGACTTAAATTTATGACTCTACTTCTCCATCCAAAAGAGCCATACCTTGTTTCTGAAAAAATATGCATTGATGTGTTCCTCTCACTACCTCCTCATTAAATGATTATTTTTTAATTAAGCAAATTAAACACACACACACACACACACACACACACAGGAAAAACAAAGCTTTCAATCCATAGATATAAATTCGGGGGTTGGGGGAATACATACATTGGTCATATATGGAGATACATGTTCCATTCTGCATTTACAGTTCTTCACCTGTCAGGAGGAATGTGGCTTGTTTCATGTTTCTCTTCTTGGATTGTGGTTTATGATAGCATTGGTTAGAATTCCAAAATTTTTCAAAGTTTTTTTTCTCTATAATTATTTTTTCATTGCATATGTTATTCTCTTAGTTCTGCTTATTTCATTCTTCATCAATTTATACAGTCTCCCCATTTTGTTCCCAAACTATCAATTTCATCATTTCTTATGGCACAATATTACATCATAGTCATATACCACAATTTGTTCAACCATTCCTCCAGAGTAGTATGCTACCATACTTTCTGTTTCTTAGCTACTATAAAAATTATGCTAGTAATATGGTTCCTTTATTTTTTTAACTTTTCTTTGATTTATTTAGATGTATAGGTCTAGATCTGACATAGCACGGATGAAGGGCATGCTACTCCTTTGATTTTGCTCTGTGCATATATTTCATCTCTTTAAAAATGACTAAGAAAATTGAATGAGAAACAATTATGACAGATGTGTTGAGATGAGTAAAGGAGTATGTTCAAATTAAAAATATTGGTCCCTATCTGATCAAAAAGTTGTCTGTGGCTAGTTTGTTTACAAATTAAAATGAACCTATTATTTCTAGGGTTCCTGTTTGTTCTGGGGCTTTTAACAATCTGACC